>NC_134092.1:67781526-68084479 GCF_000715075.1 Nicotiana tabacum
AAATGAAATAACCCTTGTCATGCCAGAAGAGTTCAGAGCATGGGGCTTTCGACCAATTCTGGTTGATGAACCTTTTCATATGATTATACCCTGGGATTTCACCAATTACAACAACAATCAGAGAGTGTTTCCATTTATTGACCTCTTTGGCATTCTCCATGGGATACAATTGAATAACCACATTACCATCCACAATCATTGGTGGACTGTAAGACAGAGCAAGCCCGTTTGAAGCCATCCGCTTTTTAGCAAACAAATTAACCCACGCCGGAGCTACTGGATCCTTGTTTGCCGTCAATTTTTGCGGTTTTTCATCTGCATGTGCATTTAGTTGTAGTTTCACCATAGCCGACACATTCGATGTTGAGGCCACACATTCACTCATCACTTTGTTCATTCCATTATCAGCCTTAGGCAATCCGCTGCCCAATTCAACTAGACGAGGAGGAGAATTGTCAATTTCCATAAAATTACCATTATCGTTGCTCTGACTTTGTTGTTGAACCTCTGGAGAATCAATTGGTACTGCTTTCATTTTCTGAGAAACTAAATGTGCTGTAGGAGATTTGGTTGTTGTCTGCAAGCTTTCAAGAACTAGTATCAGTATCTTCCTCGGTCATCCTGCTCCGTTGCCTTTGCCCTTCTCCATTGACAACCGCCGTTCCCTCCAAACGTAACCGCCGCTTGGAGAAATAAGTCAGTGGAGAGGGAAGTTTCTAGAGAGGGAAGCGGCTTCCTGAATGATCTTTAAAGGTTATTCTTCCGTTGTCCATTCTATCATTGCCGACTCTTCGGTCCCTAAATCATGTTCGATTCTTTTTCTTGTCAACTAGCCCATACTAATTTCTATTACTCCGGGTGTCTAACTTAGCCTTTTAGTAATCATTTTTGAGTCACCAACTCATTTCTCAAAATAAGGATATGACTTTATGGCATATACTCTTTTATATTCTCAAGGCATGTCTCCTCTTGTCTTTTCCTTTACTTGACTCTACACTCTGTCATCTTGTCATATTATGATTTAACGTTATCATACTTTTATCACATCTTACTTGTAATGCTTCATTTACTCTCTTCTTATTCTCCTGCTAATATCTCTGTCTATTACCTTATTCTGAAAACTTCAATAAAACATTCTTTCACTTTTATCTCCCCTTGCTCCATCTCACAGGCTCTTCGGTTCGCTTAATATTCTTTTTTTACTAGGGGCGGGAGTCATACTAAGGTAAATATTTATCCCTTCTAGGTTTCCATTACATGTCTTCTGATATTTCTGAACGTTATAGTATTCATATCTGACGGGTCTTAAACAAGAAATTCACACATCTGGTATGCACAATATGATAAGGCCTCAAATTGGGCCATGTTGTCAAGAATTCTCTCTCTACTAGTGCCCTTACCTGCTGCTGTATTAGCCCTCTGGCTAGCTGTAATTTTTCTAATTGAAAGCATCTCTATATCCTTAGCAAACGTAAATCTTGGCTCGAACTCTTATGACTCAATTCTATAGCATGATTTGGATTTGAAAGAAGGGTAACAAGCTCCTACATGCCTTGTAGCTTCCTGTTTATATAATGTGGTGCACAACACATCAATAAACAAGGCTCTACTAGACACGACTTGTAGACTCCTGATGGTAGGCTATAATCTCGTGTTTTAGTCGCTTATTGCACTCTAACTTACTGCACTTTAATTGAGTTTGAGCTTTGATCGCTAGTGTTTTTTTCTAATTGTGTGTTTTATGCCTTGTAGGAGGATTTCGAGTTATGTAGATGTTACGGAATGAGTTCGAGTGATTTGCAATGTGGGGAGGCACGTGACGCGCCACGTCTGTACAAAAGTCATGCTGCTTATCAGAAACAACTCTCTGGATTTCCCCACAATGCCCCGCATGGCATGTCACCCTATGCGGTGCGCTTGTGCAATATTTATAGAGTAAATGTCCTATTTTGCGTAGGAAAAGGTATTTTCGTTTGGGCCCGACCCAACTTGGTATAAATACATGGAAAAATGTTATTTCCTGGACTTTTGACACATCTAAGACCTAAGGAGGAGTGGGAGAAGCAAAAGCACAAGGAATTCATTATTCAATCCTCACTCAAGATAAGAGTTTGGATCGTTTTATGTTTTCCTTTAATTTAAACTTATTTGTGATGAATTACTCCATATCTATGGAGTAGTTCTCTTTAGGGTTTGATGAATTTGGTGTATTGATATTTGGTTGTGAATTATAACTCTAGTTTTTATTTATTGAATAGTTTTGGATGATTTAATTGTTGTATCTATATTCACATGTTCATGTAATCGAGAGAGGCATAACTTGTTATATCTTTGCATTATCTTGTTGGTTGAGTTCATTAATTCTTCTTAGTAATTGAAAGAGGCTAGTTGAATCATTGATTAAACCCAGTTAGGAGGATAATCGCAAGAGGTTATCCTAAAGACCAATCCTCAATGAAGTCATACATATCTTCACCGAGCTTAAATTGGTTCATATTGTGAGGTTGAGACTTAATCAAGAGAGCAGTTTCTACTAAACGTTTGAACTAACAATTGAGTGAATTCGAGAGACTCACTTGAATACTAGAAGTGAATTAACTAGAGTTAAATCCCAGACATTTATCTTGCACCTATCCTATCAACCCCTATTTTCTCCCACTGATAACTTCCTTGCTTACCTTTCTTCCGCTAGTCATTAGTCAATAGCTTTAGATTCTTAGTTAGTTTTAGTTATTAATCATATAAATCTCAATTGTTGATTTTCCTGGATAGAAATCAAGTTAGAAACTATGAAAATACTGTTTAACTCCAATCCCTGTGGATACGATATTATACTATACTATCTTTGACTAGCGAGCATAATTTAAGTATGTATTTTGCGCTCGTCAAATTTTGGCACCGTTGCCGGTGATTGGCAATCAATAGTGTTTGAAATAGTTTGTAGTGCTTTGACTGTGCGCATGTTACAGGTAAAACTGGTACATGACTCGATCTTCTAGGAAAGAATTGCTACCATACGAACCAGAAATAGAAAAACAACTGTGACAGCTGAGAAAGGAACGAAATCTCCCTGAGAATATAGAGAATGTTGGGCAATCCTCAACAAAAGAACCTATGGCTGGAGATGATGATAATGTGGATTTGGCTGCAAGAGAGGCAGCCCAGCAACGAGAAAAAGATGCACGGGATGCTGAGGAAGTAGCTATTCGAGATGCACAGTTTATCTACGAAGAGGAGAGGGCTCGAAGAATTGTCCAAAATCAGCCCTTAGCTGCAATCCAGTTTGGAAACATAGCTCCCGGTGCTGGGAGACCACTTGGTGGTTACACTAGACCAGTCTACAACTAAGGATTGTCAAGTATTAGACCACCTCCAGTTGCAGCGAACAATTTCGAGTTGAAGCAAGGGTTGCTCAAGACTCTTCAAAACTGTTGTGTCTTTAGAGGAAAGATGAACGAAGATCCAAATAATCATCTAATGAACTTCAAGAAGATTATGAACACCTTTCAATACAATGGTTTGTCACAAGATGCAATTTACTTTAGGGCATTCCCCTTCACACTAAAAGATGATGTTAAGCAGTGGCATCGAAGCTTGCCCCAGGGATCTATTAGAACATGGGAGGAGAGGACCAGAAAATTTCTTAATAAATATTTCTCCTCAGCTAAAACGGGCAAGTTTAGAAGAGAGATCCATAACTTCTGCCAGAAGGATACTGAAACTGTTTTTGAAGCGAGGAAAGGTTTAAGAAGATAGTTAGAACGTGTCAACATACTGGAATTGAACTCTGGATGCAACTTCAGGACTTTTGGGATTGATTGACACCTGCCTCACGTAGAACATTGAGTAATGCAGCTGGAGGCCCGTTGATGAAGAAGACACCAGAGGAAGTAATCACTTTTCTTGATGAGTTATCTGAAGATGCAAATCAGTGGCCCTCTAAGAGTGCTGAAAGAAGAAGATCGACAGGTGTTCACCAGGTTGATGCTAACATATCTCTACAGGTACAGATTGATGTTATGGCTAAGGAAATATGAAAGCTGACCTTAGCCACAATACAAAGTGCGCCTCATGTAGCTTGTGATATATGTGGAAGAGGGCACCCTACTCATGAGTGTTAGGCCTCAACTCAGGAAGTGAATGTTGTGGAGAATTACAACTTTAATGCAATGGGTCAGAGACACCCCGGCTTTTCATGGAATTCATTTGGGGGTACTGCAAATGCATGGCAGCAAAATAACCCCAGACCTCAGGGACAAGGAGCTCCAGTCTTCCAAAATCAACAGAGGCAGCAGTTTCAGCCTCAATAGTCCAATCAGCCTGGTCTAGAAGATCTAATGAAAGCCTTCATTGTCAAGACAGATGCGAGGTTGGACGCTCATGGAGCAGCCATCAAAGAACAGGGCACTAGTTTTCGAAACTTGGAGAGACAAGTGGGACAAATTGCAACAATATTATCTGAGAGAATCCCAGGTACTCCACCAGCTGATACTGAAAGAAACTCCAAAGAAACAGTGAATATTGTGACCTTGAGAAGCGGTCAAGTATTGAGAGATCCCACTCCGATCCAAAAAGATGTGATACCTGAAAAAGAAAGTGAAAAGCAGCTGAAAAATGAAGTTGATAAGAAGAAGAAAGACAAGAAGGGAGCTGACAACAAGAAGAAGGAAGAGAGTTCGAGACGAGCAAGCACATGCCTGCTTTACCTTTTCCCCAAATGTTGTATAGAGAAAAGCTGGACAAGAAGTTTGAGAGACTTCTAGATATGTTGAGATAGGTCAATGTAAATTTTCCATTCACAGAAGTTCTCTCACAAATGCCAGCTTATGTCAAATTCTAGAAGAAGATCCTTACAATGAAGAGAAAGATAGAAGAGACCTTGGTAGTCAAGCTCACAGAGCATTGTAGTGCAATCTTGCAAAACAAACTCGCACAAAAGTGTGAAGATCCAGGGAGTTTTACTATACCTTGCTTTTTAGGCTTTATTAATTTTGACAAATCTTTATGTGATTCTGGTGCATCAATTAATCTAATGCCTTTGTTTATTTACAGGAAACTTGAGAAGGAGATTGGAGAGATAACGTCGGTGCCAATATATTTTTAGCTAGCAAACCAAACAAGTTTAGTACTCGAGGGGATAATGAAAGATCTCTTAGTTCGGGTAGATAAGTTCGTATTTCATGTAGTCTTTATAGTGATGAATATGGAGGAGAACAAGGAAGTCAGTCTCATCTTAGGAAGACCAAAGAAAAAAATTATTGTTATGGTTTGTTAGATTAAAAGGTCATGTGAGTTATAGATCTAATGGAAACTAAAAAATTGGCTAAGAAATCCCCACAGACGGTGCCAAACTATATGACCCAAAATTTAGATCTAGGTTTATGCAATCAAATTTATAATACATAGGATTAATCTTAGCTAATATTAATATCCAAAGGATAGACCAAATATTTTTATAGTAAGATCCCATGTGTGCTATTGAATGGCAATGAATGAAAACAATAATAGTATAATAAATAATTTAAGAATATGGAAGATAGCAAAAAATAACAATAAATGATATTTAAGTAAATAAATGGATGGAGGTCACCCGATAAAGGTGAGATTCCCCAATAATTCTTCTGACAATGATAGATAATGATAAGGCTTTGAATATTTGGATCCTCCTTGGATCGGGGGAGAAAGGATAGATAATGAAATTAGAAAAAGGTGAAGATAATGATATAAGAAAAAAGGTGAACTTTGTATGTGTATGATAAAGGGAGAATCTTAAGAGAATGTTAATGTATTGTTCTTTACAATGAATGTTCAATCCCCTCTATAACTACATATCTTTTTATTTATAAGGGTACATGGGCCACAAAACCCTAAATAGTACAACTGGGAGAATACTCACTAGAATATTCTCTGGGGAACCATAATCCTAGAACTAGCTGTTACTGCTTTAATAAAAGGAGTGCTCGTCCTCGTCCTCTTTCTCTGTTGAGCCACTTCGACCTCGTTGACGACGAGTTGTCTTCTTGTGACATCGACCTTTTGAAGCCAAGTCATTATACCCTATTGATGACACGTGGCAGCCTTCAAAGGCTTCCTTGATGTCGACTTGGCCTACATATAATCATGGTAGTTGTTGCCTATACAAAACGCTCTTATGAATCTCGGATCAGCTACAAACATCACTATTCCAGGAACAATTCTGTCATCTATTTATTCCTATCAATTATTGACTGAAATAAAGATGAGGTAAATTCTACCAATTTAATTTGGGATTGCCGTAATGAATTTATTGATTATTTTCAGAATGAAGTATTACCCGAAGATAAGACTACATCTCGACAACTTCGAGTACAAGCTACCCAATATTTCCTCATTGAAGATATACTATATCAAATAATATTTAATGGCCCTCTGGACAAATACTTAGGCCCCGGTCAAACTGATTATGTGATGCGGGGATATACAAAGAAAAATGTTGAAATAATTCTGAAGACAAAGCTCTAGTTTGAAAACTCATAAGATCTAGATACTACAGTCCTCAGATGCAAAATGATGCGACGACCTTCGTCAAAAGATGTGACAAGTGTCAACCATATGCTTATTTCTCGCATCAACAGGTGGAATCCCTATACTTAATGTTAGCCCCTTGGACTTTCATGAAATGAGGGATGGACATAGTAAGACCCTTCCTCAATACTCGGGACATGTAAAAATTTTGTTGGTTTTAACTGACTATTTCACCAAGTGAGTGAAAGTAGATAAATTTGTAAGCATCCGAGATAAAATAGTAATAGATTTTCTTTGAGGAAATATAATTTGTCGATTCAGAGTACCAGGGAATTAGTAAGCAGAAATGGACCACAATTCATCGGTACAAAGATTACCAAGTTTCTCGAAGATTGGAAACTCAAAGGGATCACATCGTCTCATTACCATCCTGGAGCGAATGACCATGCAGAGTCTTCGAATAAAATTATAATTCATAATTTGATTAAACGACCAGAGACTATAGGATGATGGCCGAAAGAGCTGCTCACAGTTTTATAGGCCTACTGTACAACAACAAAAACTAGTATAGGTGAAACTCCATTTTCCCTGGTATATGGATTAGAAGCATTGATTCCAGTAGAAGTAGGGAACCTAGCTTAAGATTTGCACATGCAACCGAGGACTCTAATAATGAATCATTAGAAACCAACCTAGACTTGGTAGAAGGGTAAAGAGAAATGACATTAATCTGGATGAGAAATTGGGGGTTTTTGTCTAAACTTTCCTAAAGTGACTTTTTAAGTTTTGAACATTGATTCGGAGTTGGTTTTGAGTAAAATTAGTATGGTTCGACTTCTAATTGAATGAGTTGTCGAATTTTGTTGAGTTTTGTCTGGTTCCGAGTTGCGAACCCAGGTTTGACTTTTTTGTTGACTTTGAGTAAATGTGTAAAGATTCGATCTTTATCGTTTGGGTTTGCTTCCTATGGCATTATTTGATGATTTTGAGCGGGAAGGCGCATCTAGTGTATCGATTTGGCTTGTTTGAAGTAAGTGTCTTGCCTAACTTTATTGGATGAATTTCTCCTACTAATTGATATTATTTGCGACATGCAGGGGTGATGCATATATGAGGTGACGAGCATATATGCATGTGCCAAGGTTAATCATGCTCAAGGGTAAATTATATGATTATTTGTCCCGTGTAGAATTATGTGACCTTGTTTCATGTCTTTCTCGAATTCTAGATTACTATGAATATGAAGTTAAATGCTAGAAACCATGATTTAGCTTATTATAAATTGATTAAAATTTGTCGGACTATTGTGAAATTATTGAGGTGCTAAATTCTGTCGTCATTATACTTAATCACAAATACATCGCTACGACCGTTATTCTTGAGATATTGGATTCTATACTTGAGTTGAAGATCATTTTTAAGACTTGTTGAAATACTTGAACAATAAGGTTCTTGAGGTTTGTTGAATTGTTATTGGCTTGAAAGCTGTGATTGATGTCCATTTGGAATATTCGATTAATCACTCTCCTTGATGTTATTCATGCTTCCTACCTTACTTGTTATTGATATGCATGTGCTTGGTTAGGAAGAGTGTAAAGAACGAAGGGTGATGCCGTGCCATTTGATTTACATTATCATGTGAGGATGAGAGTAAAAGCACAAAGGGTGATGCCGTGCCATTTCATTTACATTATCATGTGAGGATGAGAGTAAAAGCATGAAGGGTGATGCCATGCCATTTTATTTACATTATCATGTGAGGATGAGAGCAGAAGCACAAAGGGTGATGTCGTGCCATTATTTTTATATTATCATGTGTTTATGGCAAAAAATGTGTTTCTCTGCAGGCGAGGACGAGAGACATGCATTATATTGTGATATCTTTTTCTTGTGTATACATTCATGCCTTTATCTTGAGTTGTTACTATTGCACCTATATTTTCCACGTAACTTGTCGTTATTGGTCTTTCCTTCTTTTTTGTTATATCTACATCTATGTCATTTTTCATTTGTTATACTTTCGTATAAGCCTGCTACCATGTTAGTTTTTCATGCCTTCTATTTGTTTAGCTTATATATATCATGCTTTCCTTCTTATTTGTTTAATCTACATCTATGCCATTTCTCATTTGTTAAACTTCCGTATAAGTGTTCTACCATGTTAGTCAGTGAAATTTATGTTCTCCTATTTTAATTGCCATCATTACTTCTATGCCTCCCACCTAGTCTGTTACCACTGTTCATCTGCACTACTTTGTTCGTTATTGCTACCTGTGTAGTTCCCACTTTATCGTTACCGTTATTAGCATTTCTTTCATCTGGTTAGTACTGTTATTCATATATTTGGTAAGGATGAGATAAATGCACAAAGGGTATTGCCGTGCCATTTGATTTGATATCAGGAGTTCATTTCTCACACTATGAAAGTTATGAATTTACTACCGTGGTTTGTTGGTTAACGCTTTAAGGAAAGGATTGGTCATGATATTGAGGAACATTGACCGTGATTTCTTGTAGTAATCATTTACTGCTTTGCATATATGTTTTTTGTACTCTTTTCTGTTATGTTCTGGTATTGTTCTATTGCTAGTCTACTACACAGGTTATATCCGTGAGTATCTTTAAACTAAAAGCCTCGTCACTACTTCACCGAGGTTAGACAAGATACTTATTGAGTACATGGGGTCGGTTGTACTCATACTACACTTCTGCACCTTTCGTGCATATTTTAGAGTTGAAGTTGCAGTGTAAGGCGGGAGCCGGCATCAAAGATGTACCTGTGTTCCAACTATAGCTGCCACTTGTCCTTGGTAGCTTCAGATTTTGCTAATCTTTTTATGTAGACTTTGAACAGATGATGTATTTATTTCATACCAGCTGTTGTAAATTCTAAGTCTTAGAAGTTCATGATTTGTATTACCAATCCTTGAGATGTTGTATGGAATCCTGATATATCATTTGTTGATCACTTTTATTTTATTAAAATTTTATTTACTGTTAATTGGCTGACCTAGCGGGTTCGGTTAGGTGCCATCACGATTTGTGAATTTTGGATCGTGACAGTATTTGGTAAGAACTTGTGAACTAGTTTATTTTGTGAAAGTTATTGTGGTGGTTGATCTTGAGTTCCATGATTGGTATGATGTTTATTTGAAGGGTTAACATGTTTGGTGTATTTTATTTGATTGTTGAAGAAAACATTGTAGTGATATCGGTATAAAGGAGACTTTGCTTAATTTTTGGTGTGAATAACTGCAATATGACGTGTACAATATAAATATAATAATTTTTATAGTACGCGGATGTCCCGATACATAAAATAAGATAACTCTAATTAATAAATAAAAAATTAATTAATAATTCACAAAGAAAATGTATTTAATTGCTGATTTAAATTTAATAACTCTATACGTTTAATTAATGAATAAAGATATTAATTCTCCATAATTAATATGTTGAAAAAATATTAAAAAAATGTGTAATCCAAAATTCATAAATTTATTATCAGGGAGTAGCTTCTTCATCAAAAATTTAGAAGCTACAAAAATACTTGAAACAATTGAGAAGAATCAATAAAGAGCTATAATTTTCTCTAAAAATACTATAAAATTATTAATTTTTGCGTTTCATGTGCATATACATTATGTTTGTGGATTGTCCGGTTGTTCACACTAGGCTCGAGCCATATGGCGTCCTTAATTTAAGATGGACAGTTGTTGCATTAAACGTACATCTGCGACGCGTCAATAATTTTTGGGAGCTTATTGAGGCCCACACCCTACATCCACGCGTTGTCGAGTGCGTGTCTATAAATGGTCTTTACCATATTATTGCAGTGGGCCAGTTACAATTCGACTGGTTATTGATCACTGTATCGACCGGACCGATCGTTTCGGGCATTTGCACTCTGGAGATGGGGGAGGGGGAGGTTTAGATCGTGAGTAGTTTCATATGGTGTATTATGACTTATGTGTATTGCCGGTTTCAGTTTTCGAGTGGTTCGAGACTGACTTGGAAGAATGATTCTCAATTTGAAAGCTTTAAGTTGGAAGAGTTGACCACTTTTGACTTTTGTGTATTTGACCTCAGATTGGAATTTTATGGTTCCATTAGGCCCGGATGATGATTTTGGAATTGGGTGTATGCCCAAATTTGCATTTGGATGTTTCTAGAAGGTTCCAACACTATTTGGCAAAGGTTGGCAATTTGAAGGTTTGAAAAGTTCATAGGTTTGATCGGGAGTTGACTTTGATGATATCGGATTCGGATTATTGTTCCGGGAGTTGGAATAGGTTCGTTATGTCATTTGGAACTTGTGTGCAAAGTTGGAGGTCATTCCGAGTTGATTTGATATGGTTCGGGACGAGTTTTGGAAGTTGAAAGTTCAGAAGTTAATTAAGTTTGATTTGAGGTGCGATTCGTAGTTTTGATGTTGTTATGCGTGATCTGAGGTTTTGAGTAGGTCCGCGTTATATTTTAAAACTTCTTGGTATGGTCAGACGAGGTCCCGAGAGGCTCAGGTATGTTTCAGATTGGTTCCGGATCATTTTGGGCTATGTTGGCTTTGCTGAAGGTTCTGGTTTTGGTGTCTATGCATATGCGGAGGGATGGTCATAGATGCAAGCCCGCAGATGCGGATTTGTTGTCGCAGAGGTGAAGCTGGCTGGGTAAGGAAGGAACCACAGATGCGGTTGAATTAGAGCAGGAGCGGGAGCCCATCCGTGGAACTGGGTCGCAGATGCGGGTGTGCAGGTGTGTTTTTATGGCCGCAGATACAGAAGGTCGGCTCTGGGACTGGTATCCCTGATGCGAAGTTTTCCTCGCACCTGTGATGTTGCAGAAGCGGAGGATCTTCTGCAAATGCGAGAGGTCGGGTTTTTGGAGATCTCCGCAGAAGCGAGATATTTGTCGCAGAAGCGATGCCGCAGAAACGGCAGATGGTCCGCCAATGCGAATATATCTGGGCAGAAATTGTATATTCGACGGTTTGTTCATTTTATCACATTAGAGATTTGGAGCTCTGTTTTGGGTGATTTTGGAGAGGATTTTCACAACATGGATTGGGGTAAGCCTTTTCCACTCGGTTTTGATTATATTTCATGATTCCATCTTCGATTTTGGCCTTTGTTTGATGTTCTAAAACATAAATTGGAGGTTTTTGGTCTAAAGTTTCCTAAAGCGAATTATTGAGTTTTGAACATCGATTCATAGTCGTATTTGAGTAAAATTGGTATGGTTGGACTCGTATTCGAATGGGTTGTCAGAATGTGTGTGTTTTGTCAGATTCCGGGGTGCGGACTCGGGGTTGACTTTGAATATTTGACAAACAATTCGACCTTTATCTTTTGGGTTTGTTTCTTATGGCATTATTTGATGTTTTTGAGCTGCTTTTGACTAGTTTCGAACCGTTTGGAGGATGATTCGCGCGGGATGAAGTTTCTAGAGTATTGTTTGGCTTGCTCGGTATTTGATTTGACTTGTTCGAGGTAAGTAATATTTCTAAACTTAGAATTGAGGGTAATAATTCCTGGGAACCATGTTATTTGTGATGTATTGGGGTGACGCACATGCTAGGTGACAGGCGTGTTGGCGTGCGCCGGGGTAATCATAATCTGGATTGACTTTTGGACTATGTTGCTATCATATTTTGTTTTATTAATATTTTTCCTATTCATTGGATTAACTGAACTATGATACATGTTAGAAATCATATTTAGGCTATGTGGTTATTTGATTGAGATTTAATGAGGCTGTTTCGGTTGTTTTGAGTTATCTGACTTAACTGTAATTATACAGTCAGTCATGTTTCCTCATTTGTATAACAAATCTCAGTCTCTATTTATCATTCATTGTTATATCGCATGTTAGAATTATTTTTTCATATGTGGTACTGTTGGGCTGAGTGATATGAGATTGAGAGCCCTTGAGACTTGAGAGGTTGATGACTAAGGTGGGCCTTAGTGCCGTGTTGAGAGTGTTACTGTGGATCAGAGTACACGCCGTAGCAGGCCATATTGGCTTTATTATTATGTGGATCGGGCTACACGCCGCAACATGCCTTATGGGCTTATTATTATTTGGATCAGGTTGCATGCTGCAGCAGGCCATATTGGCTTTTGATTAGCGCTTGGGCAGGATCCGCCCCTCTGGAGTCTAACATATCAGCAGTAAGCTCAGGCACAGTGATATATATATATACGTGCTTTGGTGAGGGGAATTGATGCCAGACACCCGTACAATGCTGAGTGATGAAATGGACATTTGAGACATATAACTTGAGTATGGTGAGAGTGAGAGCACCTGAGATACCACCGTGAAATCATTCATTTGACATGCATACTTGATATATAGGCACAGAGATGCATTTTCCTCATTCTTGACAGTAATATGACATTTGATGACCTTACATGTATATTTGATATGTAGTCATAGAGACGTACTTTTCTCATACTATTTGGTAAATGAAAAGTCTTATTTGATGTTCTAAATTGGAAAACACAGTCCTCTTTGATAAACACATGTTTAATTTGTTTCAGTGGTAAGATTTGGTATTTGACTGTTATACTTGAAAAGCATGTCTATTCTTCCGTAGATGTGAACGAGCTGAGCATAGTGCCTTTTAAGTTATTCATTTTATGCTCTTTAATATATTATCACGAGTTGTTATTGGCTATTGGTGTTGGACTCTTACCTTTTTTTTGAGCTCGTCACTGCTTTCACCTTGAGGTTAGGTTTGTTAGTTATTGAGTACATAGGGTCGGTTGTACTCATACTACACTTATGTACCTTGTGTGTAGATCTTGGAGCTGATGTTGCTGTGTATGGAGGGATCCGGCATTGAAGATGTACATGCTTTCCGGATATGGCTGCCACTTGTCCTTGGTAGCTCTAGATTTGCAAATCTGTTTATGTATATATCAAATAGATAATGTATTTATTTCGTACCACCTTTGTAAATTCTAAGTCTTAGAAGCTCATGATTTGTATTACTAATCCTTGGGATTTTGTATAGAATTTCAGTTATTTATTCGTTAACTCCTATATTTCTTATTCGAGTTGTACTGATTGTTATTTGGCTTACCTAGCGGGTTGGGTTAGGTGCCATCACGACTAGCCAGATTTTTAGCCGTGACAAGTTGGTATCAAAGCTCTAGGTTCATAAGTTCTACAAGTCATGAGCAAGTGTCTAGTAGAGTCTTGTGGATCAGTATGGTGACGTCCATACATATCTTCGAGAGGCTACATGCGTCTAGGATAAACTTCCCATCTTTTTTTCCTTATCGTGCGATATTGATTCAGCTTGAAGCATATTTCTTTGGATTTCGCTCACTCACTTGTATGTTATGTTGAGCGCCTGGTATTAGCTGTGCATCGACGTCTTATGATTCCATGGATGAGGTGCAAGATGTGTTTTCTGTGGTTTGGTGATGGGTCGGTTGGGAGGACATTAGGCCAGATTTGGACTGCGACTTGGGCGCGGTAGTTTCAGTTGTATAAGCATGTGCTTTTGGACTTACATACCTGGTAGTGTACCTAGGAGTGGGATTTATAGCTTGGTAAGTAGTTGGATGACTATATGATGAGTATGATGTGACTGCGAGATGTGTTCATATGGCTTGGATGTGACGAGAAGAGCTTGCTTTGGATGTGAAAAAGACAATTGGGTTCTTGATTTCTGTCTTGATGTGTTGTACCGTCATGAGTTACGAGTGTGTTAGGGATATTTTGGTTTTTCATTTGTGGAATGAAGTGTGTTCTTATGTCTTCTTGACGAGTTTAGACTCGGAAGATTTAGTGATTGTATAGTGGTTGTGGCCATGAAAGGGCATAGAGAGATGCTCGTTTGAGACTAAGTAGGTGGGTTATCTCCTGTGGGATGTTCTGAGGTTGGGTGACTCTTATGATGATTATATGGTGAGTTTCTTTCTACCATTGGGTTACATGTGTTGCAATTTGAGTTTGGATCGTTTGAGGAAGCTGGCTTGACTATCACGAGGATGAATATGAGTTTAGCAAATGATTTGAGCTATCTTATGACTTGTGTTACATGAGCTTATGAAAGATTTAGTTGAATTACAGTGCGGAATTATGTCAGTAATGGAGTAAGGGTATTATGGGTTATCAGATATTGTATTCTATGGTTTTGATCCAAGTAAAGGAGTCTGCTATGGACAATCAGATTGCATGGTTACGTGTTGTATTGGTTTCAGTCTGAGGCATATTTGAGGATCAATTGTGACTTGAAGAGGTTGGATTTGAGGATGACTTGAGCAAGGAAATTGCAGAATGCATGATATGCTATACGTTACGGGAATACTAGAAATCTTGTAATGATTCAAGTTTGTTATTCGTGGTGGAGGTAGTGTACATGGAGTAGGAATTCACTCGGTTTCTTAGAGATGTGGATTACTTCGTTAGGTGTTTGGGTGCTAATGGAGCACAGGTCGTTCGACTCGTTTTAGCGGTGCATTTGAGATTAGAGTAGGGTGGATGACTCTCAAGAAGGTTCTAATGGGTTCGAGATTCATATGTGGTATTTGATGAATTTCTGGATTTGTAAAAAGCTAAGATCTCAGATTTGCGATGGATGGTGACGGGACTCGCGGTATTTCTGTATCATTATAGATGCTACATTTCAGTATTAGAGAAGTTAAAAAGGAAATAACTTTAGATTCACAGAAGGTTCCTTCAGAGTGGCCATTTCAATTGCTATACTATTGGGGGCTTAAGAGGGAATACAATGGCTTACGAGCTTTAAGACAATATGGTATCATGCTAGGCTCTCTTATGGTGAGTTTCAGTTTGGACCGTGGTGTAATGGCAAGGAGAAGTGTTAATATGAAGGCAATTCAGAAGGAACTCGAAGAAATTGGTCAGCTTGGTAGTGGTTTGGATCAGTGTAGCAATAGAAATGATCAGATCTTTTTTTTGGTTCTTATGATGTGGTGAGGAATTACTGGTGTGTTGTGGCAATACTCTTGGATTTGGTGACCTGCATGACTTGGTTGAGTTCGAGGAATTTGATTCTAATGGCTTTGTTATGTGCATATGGGTTTTGATGAGTTCCCAACGGTGTCGACCTCGACTTGAGATTGATATTCTCTACAGGCATAGGGAGTTTGTTGCGCGTTGTGATTTTCTCCTGGATGGGATTAAGTGGAAGGTTTTTAGCTAATTGAGTATGTATCCTGGTTGTGACTCAATATTGATAATGGGATTTTAGTGCTTTCATATGATGGTAAGAAATAGGCGGTGCATCGTGTGGGATTGATATTTGCATGTATGAGGTTGCAGTTCAGTTTCGAAGGGAAGGTCATGTGTTCTAGACAGCATCGACGATTTCAGATGTTTGGAAGAACGCTAGTACCATTTGGTACTACCTGAGGAGAGTATACATTTCAGAAAGGTGCATTGTGTTTGACTTCCGTATGCATGACTGGTATTATGGTAATCGCGTGGTTGATCGACTACTGACGTTCATATTTTGCTCTGCGGCACAGAAGAATTATGGAAGTATTTCTTGTGGAATGATTCTGTATGAAGGATGTGTCAGTCACTTGAGTGGACGAGTTGGGATTGGATATGGTGATTATGGTATTTTAGGGATTTGGAGACTAGGAGGTCTCAAAGGCAGAATGTTCCTTGGTTGCGGACTGTGAAGGTACGACCACAGTTAGACAACTAATAGTATATATTATGGTTATGTTATTGTGTGCTTGTGGGGGGTTATTTATCTATTTGTGGATGGCTGGAGTTGATTTGGGGGCCCATTGGTAGGCCTAATGAGGATGTGTATTCTACACCGGGTCGGATTTGTTGACTCATCACTACTATTATAAGGAATGTGTCATTCGATTAGAGTTGAGCTCGTTCGTATTCTACACCGGGTCGGATTTGTTGACTCTTCACTACTATTATTGAGGAATATGTATTCTATACCAGGTAAGATTTGTTGACTCATCACTACTATTATTTAGGAATGTGTCATTTGGTTGGAGTTGAGCTCGTTCATGTTCTGATATGTTCTATGTGTTACTCTTCTATGCTACGATGAGTTGTGAGGCTATTGAATATTTGCACACATGATGCGGTTTTGTTTGGGCCTTGTAGCAGAATTCGAGCGAGATAGATCTTGGGGTGTTGAATGGATGATTGCGGCTTGGTTATGGTCTTTCCTATTTGTGGTATATTGTGCTACCTGTATCTCCATCTTATGGTCATGCACATTGTGTGTTTGTTGTTGATTTGTGTATGGTTGTTGATTTTAAGCATTATGGGTTGAGGTATTTCATGTGGACCGGTGTTTGGATGGGGTCATGCATCGCAGCGGAGTTATGTTGGAACATGATCCTTTGGGTAAATTTCGCGTGTCTTGGTTCTCCTTTGTGTGATGGGTTTATAGCATTGCACTTGTGGTGATACATGTTGATCTTGAGGGACAGTTCTCTCATTTGAGTCATTTTCCATTTTTGGGTACATTCGAGTTGTTGCTTGTTTGGTGCACTGATTGCATGGTATGTGGCTCTAGGTAGTATTGGTATGGCATGTCAGTCGAGCAGCTTATACTGGATGATATGAGATCTTTGGACCTGAAATTTGTACTATTGGATTTGGTTAAAGTATGTTTGGAAGGATGATGTCAGTAGTCAGCTTAGACTTTGGCTATAGTTCTTGGCGGGCGAGAGAGCTCCAAGACTGGTTGATTTGATGAGTGGTTATGAATATCTGCGTGTTTCTTTCATCATTGGCAGTGTATGAAGGTTTAGAACAAGGTTTTATTTGATATGAAGTTTGTTACCGGTACCGGACTTGTTATTAAGCAACTATTGTGGTCAGAAATTATTGCTATAAGTATCTGAGTTTGGTTATGGCTATGGATTGATACAACTTGCTTAGACTCATACAGTGTATAGATGTGAGAATCGGGTCTTGTAATGGATTCGTATGTTAGAGATTTGATTTTAAGGCTTATGGATTAAGGTTGAAGTAAGAATCTTCAGTTATGTTGTGCTGTCAGGCTTACATGGTTTGGGGTGACGTGGAATCGCCCATGAGCATGTGTATAATGAGTTGATTCAATGATTTTATGGCTCTGTTATGACTCTTGGCACGTACGAGGATGAACATATGTGTAAGTGAGAGAGAATGTAATGACCCGACCGGTCGTTTTGAGCATTTGCAGTCTGTTTGGGTTTGAGGTCGTGAGTAGCTTCATATGGTTTATTATGACTTGTGTGCATCGCCGATTTCAATTTTCGAGTGCTTCGGGATTGATTTGTAAGAATGATTCTCAATTCGAAAGCTTTAAGTTGGAAGAGTTAACCAAGTTTGACTTTTGTGTATTTGACCTTAAATTGGAGTATTTATGGTTCCATTAGGTCTAGATGGTGATTTTGGACTTGGGCGTATGCCCGGATTTGCATTTGGATGTTTCTAGAAGGTTCCGGTATTATTTGGCGAAAGTTTACAATTTGAAGGTTTGTAAAGTTAATAGGTTTGACGGGGAGTTGACTTTGATGAAATCGGGTTCACATTGTTGTTTCGGGAGTTTGAATAGGTTTGTTATTTCATTTGGAACTTGTATGCAAAGTTTGAGGTCATTTCGAGCTGATTTGATATGGTTCGGCACGAGTTTTGGAAGTTGAATGTTCAAAAGTTCATTAAGTTTGATTTGAGGTATGATTCGTGGTTTTGATGTTGTTATGCATGATTTGAGGCCTCGAGTAGGTCCGCATTATATTTTTGAACTTGTTGGTATGGTCGGATGGGTTCCCGAGGGGCTCGGGTGTGTTTCACATTGGTTCCAGATCATTTTGGACTATGTTAGGTTTGCTAAAGGTTCTAGTTCTGGTGTGTCCGCATCTGCGGAAGGATGGTCGCAGATCCGCAGATGCGAGCCCGCAGATGCAGATTTGTTGTCGCAGAGGCGATGTTGGCTGGGGAAGGAAGGAACTACATATGGTGTTGAATTAGCATAGGACAAGAGCACATATGCGGAACTGAGTCACAGATGCGGGTGCACTGGTGTGTTTCTGTGGCCGCAGATGCGGAAGGTCGGTTGTGAGGATGGTATCATAGATGCAGAGCTTTCCTCACACCTGCGATGTCACAGAAGTGTAGGATCTTCCACAGGTGCGAGAGGTCAGGTTTTTGGTGATCTCCGCAGAAGCGGGATATTTGTCGCAGAAGTGATGCCGCAGAAGCTTCAGATGGTCCGCAAATGCGAAAATATCTGGGAAGAAGTTATATATTCGAGGGTTTGTTCATTTTATCACTTTGGAGATTTGGAGCTCGGTTGTGGGCGATTTTGGAGTGGAGTTTCGCTACATGGATTGGGGTAAGTATTTTCTACTCAATTTTGATTATATTTCATGATTCCATCTTTGATTTTGGCCTTTATTTGATGATTCTAAAAGTGAAATTGGGGGGTTTTTGGTGCTGTTCGGCTGAGAGATATGAGATTGTGGTGCTGTTCGACTGAGAGATATGAGATTGAGAGCCCTTGAAACTTGAGAGGTTGATGACTGAGGTGGGCCTTAGAGCCGTGTTGAGAGTGGTACTGTGGATCCGGCTGCACGCCGTAACAAGTCATATTGGCTTTATTATTATGTGGATTGGGTTGCACGCAGCAACAGGTCGTATGGGCTTATCATTATGTGGATCAAACTGCACGGCGTAGTAGGCCATATGGCTTTTGATTAGCGGTTGGTCAGGATCCGCCCCTCCGGAGTCTGACATACCAGCTGTGAGTGTAGGCACATTGATATACATACACGTGCTTTGGGGAGGGGCATTGATGACAGACACCCGTACAGTGCTGAGTGATTGTGTATGCATGATGAAGTGGGCATTTGAGACAGACAACTTGAGTATGTTGAGAGTGAGAGCACCTGGGGATACCACTGTGAAGTCGTTCATTTGACATGCATACTTGACATATAGGCATAAAGATGCATTTTCCTCATGCTGGACCGTAATATGACATTGATGACCTGACATGTAGGCATAAAGACGTACTTTCCTCATGCTATTTAGTCAAAGAAAAGTCTTATATGATGTTGTAAATTGGAAAACACAGTCTATTCTTGTAAACCAAGTCTATTCTTCCATAGATATGAACGATATGAGCATAATGCCTTTTAAGTTATTCATTTTTATAGTCTTCAATATATTATCACGAGTTGTTATTGGCTATTGGTGTTGGACTCTGACCTTTTTTTTGAGCTCGTCACTGCTTTCAACCTGAGGTTTGGTTAGTTACTTATCGAGTACATGAGGTCAGTTATACTCATACTACACTTCTACATCTTGCGTGCAGATTTTGGAACTGATGTTGCCGTGTATGGCGGGAGCCGTCATTGAAGATGTATCTGCTTTTCAGATATGGCTGCCACTTGTCCTTGGTAGCTCTAGATTTGCAATTCTGTTTATGTATATTTCAAACAGATGATGTATTTAATTCGTACCAACTTTGTAAATTCTAAGTCTCAGAAGCTCATGATTTGTATTATCAATCCTTGGTATTTTGTATAAAATTTCAGTTATTTATTTATTGGCTCTTATATTTCTTATTCGAGTTGTGTTGACTGTTATTTGGCTTACCTAGAGGGTTGGGTTAGGTGCCATCACGACTAGCCGGATTTTGGGTCATGACAATCATAGTTCTCCTTAAGTGCTGGAGGTTAGAGACATACACGTTTCATTTGCGTAGCAGTGAATCCACCATCATGCTACATAATGTGGATGTGATGTACGAATTGCGGGTAGATAGTCATGCAGTACACTTTCCGGTGGCGAGTAGGGATTGGAAGAGGTAGCATTGGAAGGATGAGATGTTTAAAGTCACCGGATTCCGTCCGGGTGATGGTGCTTTTAGTGGTGCTAACATGTTGACATTGATGCCTATTGCTGATCACTTACAGATGTGCGAGCCCATCACAAAGGACACCCCGGAGGAGGTGATTCACCAATAGTCCCGGCTATGGATATTGATGATATTCGATGGTATTTTTTTCTGATATCATGTGGGAACCTTGTTAGGTTACGCTGCATGGAATGTTTGGAGGTTCTAGCTGATCTATCATAGTATAGTTGGGAAAGTGTGGTTTTAGCATACCCCTATAGGTTACTATGTTGATCCTCGATGGTTGGTATGTGCGATGTTGGTGGATTTTTTCTTCTTTTACGAATGCTAAAGTTACGCTAGTATTTTCCTGTACCATAAATTTAGATTGGAAGTACTAATTTTCTCATGATCCTGTATTGATCCTGTCACGCCCCGACCACGGGGAGCACGACCGGCGCTCAATCGGGATAACCCTGCCGAGCAAGCCTGCTAGTTTTCTTCTACCCAAACTCACCCATGAATAACGAGAAGATGTATTTTCATTAATTAGATAATAAGGAGATCATGTATAGAACACCAATTCATTACTATTAGTTACTTCATTTATAAGTCCCCAAAATATTACATTACACATCCATATTTTAGAAGTGGAACATGTGATACAATTACAACATCTTTAGTTTGACATTCCCAATACCAACATATAACCCACACCATGTCTTCGGAGCCTCTAACGGGTACAAAAGAGTACTAGGATAGGTGGTGGGGCTCACCAAGTCAGCTGAGAGGAGGATGTACTGCTATCACTGATCGATGCCGCCTGCTATGGAACCACCTGCATCCATTAAAAGATGCAGCGCCCCCGGCAAAAGGGACGTGAGTATATGTGGAATAGTACTCGTATGTAAGAGGCAAACAAATTATGTCAAGAAACTACGGAATGACCCATAACATCACATATCAAGTCTTATTATACTTACATCATTCTGAACATCTTTTGGGATCAATCGTGCCCTATGAACTATGCGTGGGATACAAAATATAATGTAAAAGTACCAATGGAAGTGGCACCTACTGTTCTTGTTTCCTATGCGTCTCACCAGACCGCCCATAGCCCTCTCTTACTATGCACTTATGCGTTTCATAGAACGTCCATAGTGTTCGCATATTATATTATACACCTATGCGTTTCATAGACCGTCCATAGGGTTCACATATTATATTATACACCTATGTGTTTCATAGACCGTCCATAGGGTTCACATATTATATTATACACCTATGCGTTTCATAGACCGTCCATAGGATTCACATATTATATTATACACCTATGCGTTTCATAGACCGTCCATAGGGTTCATTCATATTATACACCTATGCGTTTAATAGATCGTCCATAGGGTTCACATATTATACCATCATGCACACAACCATATATACACTCAAGCGACATGATTAACATTACCATTAAGGTCGTAAGTTCCCACATCATTGGAATACTTAATGTTCATGCTCATCATGGAGAAACACAACTTATTACATTAACACATGCATGGCAAATCAATAAGTAGATTTCAATGGTGCATGGACCCAATTTCTTTTTGTAAGGTTCATCATCATTTAGCATAGGACGTCTCTTTTCCACCTCATTATATACCTCCTTGTCATCTTAAGGTCACTAGCTAAGTTCATGATTCTTGGTGACTTAACATCGAAGTCATTTACATTTATTATTTTAGAAGCATACAAACTATAATTGAAACCATTGGAACATACAATGCCTCATGATTCTCATTTTGGCAAGCGGCCATAGTTCATGTTCATACTATCACTTACTTGTACTTGCCATGGGTGATCATAGGACATTAATAACATTATTATATGAAGGAGTCAAAACTCATTTCATAATCTTTCACACATTCTTTCATTTTATTGGCACTATTGGCCACAAATGTAATTCTCAGTCTTGGCATGATGGCCACATTTCTACATCTCATACTAAATTCTTTCACTTTCAAACAGCATCATAGGTTATCGATAATAAGAGCATTGAGTTTCCTTTCCAATTTTAAGCATAATAACATTCATTGAAACATGAATTGAAGTCACAATATTTTGATACATAAACCACACTTGAACACATTTTCGAGGGAAAGCATAATGTGATAGGAGCAATTGAATCACATTTTGAGCATATAATTTCCGACACAATGCTTATTTGGAATAACTGGATATTTTAGGAATGACCTGAATCATGAGAAAATAAGAACTTGGGCCAACCACGCCTGAAACATACGAGGACATCATGAAATTCGACTCAACTGAGAGAGTTTAGCCAACATACCTCAAAAGATCTTTACGTGGTGTAACAATAATGTCCCGACACTCCTAACAATGTCAATCTATAGAAGGGGAGAGAATTACAAGTACGATTAGCTCCCCACAATCCCTATTAGCTCCCCACAATCCCTATTAGCTCATGCATGTGATAAATCTACTATCCTCACCCATAATCAACCCAAATCCGAAATTGGAGAATTAGGGGAAGAAATTCTTACCTTTTAGAAACCCTAGCAAGTTCCTTTTGGTGAAATCCCAAGGCTTGAGCAAGATCTAGATGAACAAAGAACTTGGGGCTTCCTTCTCTCTCTAGAATAACTCTCTCTCTCTCTAAAATATCAGATAATCCTTCAAAAATGACCCCTATGGCTAGATAAAATGAAATGGGGTCGGGTTATAAAATTAGAAAAGTGAAGCCTTGATGCAGATCTGCGATCGTATATGCGACCACATAATACTTATGCGGTCCGCAAAATGGACCGCATAATGGCCTTCTAGAACTGGGCACTTCTGTGTAGGTTTGCAACAGGTCTGCGGTCTGCAGATCAATTTTGCAGTCGCATAATGGACCGCAGAACCTCCTTCTGAAATTTCTCATGCTGGTTCTACGATGGATGTGCGGCCCGCGAAACGCTAATGTGATCGCATAACCAACCGCAAAACAACCTCCAAAATTGGTTCATTTCTCTACTTCACTCTGCGGCGGATCTGCGGCCCACATAATGGTTCCGCGGTGGCATAATTGACCATAGAAATGCCATGTTCTGCAAAATCATTTCATCAACTCCCAAACATACTATACATCCCGAAAATTCCGTACCGCAGCGAGCTTGGCTCACCGCGAAGGTTAACTACTACATCCGTACACATTACCCTACCTCGCACTACAAAAGAAACTGGAATTAGCTACGAACATCATCGCTAATCTGTCGCTAAAATGCTCGTAGCTAGCAGTATATCTTGATAATCCGTTGCTAATCCGTCGCTAAATGAGATTAGCGACGAATTTTTCTGTTTAGCTATAGAATTTGTCCGTCGCTAAAACCTGATTTTTTAGTAGTGTCGGCACCACAAAACTTGAATCCCTTGACAAAATTTTACGGGGCTTTACACTGAGGTCCTTGACTAGGTTGAGCACCATAAGTAACCTGAATATAGACTGAACTGGTTGACTGATAAAGTCTTCCATGATGAGCTGAGACCACAGAGCGGGAGCCACTAAATACTCCAAAATCACGATGCCTTTTTGCCTCCCTATCCCCTCTCTCCGGGCCGCGGATACGCTCCAACCACCTAGTGATCTCCACAACCTGATGGAATGGAGTCTCAATCTCTAACTCCTGTGCCATCCAAAATCTGAGGCTATAATCGAGTCCATCAATAAATCTGCACTCTCTCTCTAATAGTGGAAACCAAAGTAGGTGCATGACAAGATAACTTAGTAAACCTCATAGCATACTCGGACACAGTCATACTCCCCTGGCGTACCTGCTTGAATTCGTGTGCAACTTGTCCTTGTGGGTCTGTGGAATAAATTCCGATAAGAAGAGATCAATGAATTGGGACCAAGTGAGTGGCAATGCGCAAACTGTTCTACTCGCCTCATAAGTCTTCAACCATCTTTATACCGGCCCCGTCAGCTGGAAAGTAGTAAGGTGTGACCTCGCTCAGCTCCACTATGCCCATAGCACGCAGAATACGATGACACTGGTCTAAGAGACTTTGGGCATCCTTAGAAGCTTCGCCACTGAAATAAGGATGATGATACTTTTGGAACCTCTTCTACACCTCCACCAACGCAATTGGACCGACCTCGGTCTGAACCATAATCACGGGCTGCACCGGTAAAATACCCGGAGCCTGATCAACATGACCCCGTTGCTCTAAAGTATGGGTGGCAGGAGTCTGAGCTCCTCCCCCAGCCTGAGAAGTAGTTGGTGCAACCGGAATCAACCCTGCCTAAGCCAAGGGCCCAAATATACTCAGAAAGTGCTTTAAAGTCTCCTGAAGTTTAGGGGTAGCAACAGGCGCCTTAGGTTCTTGCTCGCCAACCAGAGCTACTGGTGGCTCCTCAGTCGCAGCCTTAGCACGGCCCCTTGCTACGGCATGAGCTCCGCCTCTTCCTCTGCCTCTGCCCCGGCCTCTAGAAACACCGGCACCAGGGTGGCATCATCAGTAACTAAAGCTCGTGTCTTCACCATCTGTGAGAGAATAGAAAGATAAAGGCTAAAACTCCGAAATCAATAAAGCCGCATGATAAGGAATGAACGAAGTGGAATTTCCTAATAGTTCTGTAGCCTCTCAAAGATAAGTACAGACGTATCCATACCAATCCGCAAGATTCTACTAAACTTGCTTATGACTCGTAGAACCTATGAACTTAGAGCTTTGATACGAACTTGTCACGACCCAAAATCCCGCTACATGGGTCGTGATGGCACCTAGTCTCTAAGACTAGGGAAGCCTATCACATACAATTCCAATCTAAACATAACAACTTAAGAATTTAATAAAATACTACAAATCATGATAATATTGCCAACATGGGTACAATAAGAATCTTCCCAAAACCCGGTAATGCTGAGTCATAAGCTCTACAAGGATTACATAACAAGTCTCAAGTATACATCACTATATGGAATACATAAACAGTAACAAAGAAAGTAAAGAGGGTGACTCCGAGGCTTGTGAGCAGAACAACAGGGATACCTTGAAGTCTCCAAAAGTTCTATCTCAACCCTCTAGTGACCGGCTTGATCCAAAGTACCTGGATTTGCACAAAGAATGTGCAGAAGCATAGTATGACTTCACCACAGTTGGTACCTAGTAAGTATCAAGGTAAACCTCAGTGGAGTAGTGACGAGGTTCAAGTCAAGACACCCACTAGTCAAATAACCTGTGCAAGATATCAACATGAAACTGACAACAGAACTTCAAATAAGAGTGGGGCATGTGATAACAGAATATCAACAACCTCGATGAATGTGTAACAACAACTCAATGTAGAATAATCCATTTTTGCCAACAAAATTTCAAATAAGAGTGGGGCATGTGATAGCATGGCAAATCAACCAACAACTCATAAAACTCAAGGTGAAATCAGTTATGGAAAATAAAAATATGTTCAAAATATCAACCCCGTTCCAACTGATGAGCAACATCAAAGGAACACCCCAAAATATCATGTAACATCATCAACAAATCCACCCTTAAGTCTACATGTGCGCATCGCAATGGAATATTTCCCCTTATATTGCTACACGCGGATAAGTCACCTTTATCTCACCGCATGCACGTCACAATGAAATGCCACCCTTATGTTGCCGCATGCGCATCTTGCCACCCTTATAATCCACTCAACAACAATTAAACCACACATCATGTCCATATGTGCTACAGTATCACAATATAACAAGATCCGAAATCACCTCAAATATAGGCTCAAAGCTTAACAACAACATGCATAAGAACATCTTTTTCAAAAGCTAGTCAAAAGTGCAAAGCTTTCAGAAACATTTGAGCCCTAATTCTCTCTAGAGAGGCGACAACAACAACAGTAACACCACGCACAAAGATGGTCACTGTGCCATCGTCTGGTGGTGAAAAGTCACCGGACCAGACCCAACTGTCGCATAACAACTCTGCGCACAAACCCCATGTGGGCGCTCTTACTGATTCTTCCCCATCTGCTGCAACTGTCAACAATGGCGGAACTGTAAACATGCCAAAAAAACAATTGGGGACAGTTGCAATGTACTGTACTATTTCTGAACCAAATCAGCTGACTCAAAGCCATGGAGATTACTCAGCACCTCAATTACAATTGATACAAATAGTTTCAGACAATATCAACACACGAAACAACGACGCTCCACAGATGTACAATGACAACAATCAGCTGTTGATTGCACATAGGGTGACAGATATCCAAAATGGTCAAACAATAACCACGATGAACAACTTGATCCAACATGGCAGAATACAGTACACATAGAATCACACATACCATCTGTTCGACGAAATGCCGGGTCAGTTTTAATGTTAATATTGATGAATATATGAATGATTTTGCTTCACAAAGTCATGTCGAGATTAGTCGTCAAGAGAAGTTGCAAGAAAACACAAAAAATGAGGGTGATAAAAGGCAGTCACCTACAACGCCACATGACGCCCATGGAGTTCCTGGTTTTTCAACTGGCCTAACCCCAATTGAAACTCAACTGGAAAGAAAATATTATCCACATGTTGTTGAAGGTCACCCACAAGTCCAATCTCAAACTCCAATTGATATCATTGATACTCGACCACTGGCGAAAAACTTGAGTGTCTCACTGACTGCCCATGGAACTCCCTGTGTTTCACCTGTCGAGATAATCTCTATTGATAAGGAAAAGGAAATCGCAACCACTCCTACTACTCAAGTGCAGCCAATCACTACAACAACAAATTTGGCATCGTCAGGTAATATTTCTGCAACACGTGTCTAATACAACAAATATTGATTTACCTAGGAATGTCAATGCTCAAACTAATCCCCAACTCAATCAAATATCAATGCCAGCAAATTTTCCTAAGATCTCCACCAACTTTGACAAAGCACCTGCTTTCCAGAATAAAAATAATACTAATACTAAGCATCATCACACTAACGCTCAAATGTTAACACCAAAAGAAAATATACAGCATACCAAACACCATAGTCAAATAATCAGTACTTCTACTACAAACACACATCCAAGCATCTTAACCAGTTTTGTATATACCAAAGCACACACACTTCGTACAACCATCTGCAAATGTCCACCAAAGTACCCAGTTTTACTCAACAAAATTAGCAACCAAACTAAACCAAACAGAAGTTACTGCCCAACCACCTAAACCAACTAACTATCATGCTTCATCACCTCCTACCATAACTCATTCACTTGCTACAAAATTAAGAGCAAGTCAGGCAGCAGAAATAGCCCCAATAGAGTTCACACCCCTAAAAATAACTACCAAACAGGGCCAATCGGCTATCATATTTACTAGGAAGGACTACATGATCACACTTTCATCCAGATGCCAATATACAATTGTAGGAAATTTCCTTAACATAATGTCTCGAATGGAGGTGATCAGGAGAAGCTTCATAGCACCAACATAACTAAAAGGAGGAGTTAAAATAGTCCATTTCAATGCTCGCATAGTCTACATTGATCTAGACAATGAATACGTTTACCCAACTGTCTGGACAAAAATCTTTATGTACATACAAGGTCAAATAATGGAATTACAAGCTTGGACACCTAACCCGAATAAGGATAACCCAATTGTTCCTGTTTGGATAGTCATTCCTGAACTACCATGGCATTTATACTACATGGAGTTCCTATCTGTATTGTTGTCTCCTATTAGTAATGTATTGCATCTGGACCTAGCCTCTATGCAGAAAACAAGAGGTGTAGATGCCACAATCTGGGAGCACAGACACATTTCATAACCCCGTTTGCTACATTTTGTAGGATAGCAAGATCAGAAAACTGAGGCAAAGACTAGTCTCATACAGATACCAAAGGATGCCATATTTGCTTGGTTATAGTTGCTCTCTCTGTCTCTTTTTACAAGGCTTACATACACCACACTTGAAGGGTGTAGATGCCTGAGTAGTGGTGACTATAATATGCCTGGATGCAGCACCAGTTATGCTCTCAACAATTATAAAAGGCTCAGAAAACTGGGGCTATAATATACAACCAGCACTACTTCTGCACAGAAGACAATCAAGAAATGATTAGGCTTCAGCAGAACCAGTACTTCTTTATTAACTGCCAGTTGGAGTTGGCACTACTTAGGGCTATGTGGGAATGACTTGAAGATAACCAACAAGGGAATCACAATCTAGCACCAACAACAACCATCGTCACTCACCACCTGGCATCACAGTTCCCAGCACACACAGAACCTGGGAGCACAACATTGCATCTTAACTTGGTTGCTTCATTTTGCAAGGATCAATAACAGGATCAGAAAACTGAGGCAGAGACTAGTTCCATACAGATGCCAGAGGATGTTCAACCTCTATTGGTTTTACAGTATATGCTCAACCTGCACTGCTTTTGCACAGAAGACGATCACAAAAATGATTGGTCTTTAGCAGAACCGTTACTGCTTTTCAATGTCTGGTGTATCATTAATTGCCAGTTGGAGCTGCCACTGCTTCTTGCTATGTGGGAATGACTTGAAGATAACCAACAAGAGAATCACAAGCCATCACCAACAACAACCTTTCCTCACCACTTACCATTTAGTCATCTTCAAAGTTCTCAACACACACAGAAACCTGGGAGCACAACACTACATCATAACTTGATTACTTTATTTTGCAGGTTTCATAGACATGATAAGATTGCTTTGGCAAGTATACAGAGGGGTGTAGACACTACAAATAATTAGTAGAATACTGGTTCTACACTACATATGTTTGCTGCTCCTCTGAAGAGTCTTACTGCCTATTTGTGCTAGTATCAACTCCCAGAGGTATTAGCATATTGCAATGATCATTATGGAAGATTCTCAGCACATTACAACAACCAAATATCAGCAACACAGATGACAACACAATCATGCTATACATATAAATTTCAATCAGCTTGAAGGGGGTCAACAATCTACTGTACATACTCAGAAACAACATAGATATCGGTACACATCAGGATCAGAAAAATGGAAGCTATCCTACTATACATCACAAGAAGCTTGGCTTGGACATCAATCAGATGTACCTACACACACAGTTATCACATGGTCTGAGCTTGACTGCAGTGTAATGCTTGTGTGGTGTTAGACTATTTCTCAGTGGTATTAGCATGTTATCATGCTCATTCTGGGGGTGGTTTAACACCATACAGAACCATTGAGTCAAGCAGCTATCTCATAGATATGGCTTATACTAAATGTGGTTGCATTTATACATAGTATATGGCTGCACATATGAACAGCCTCTTAGTGCATGATTTGTTGGTATTGGTATATCAAACTGATAATATCTACTCACATGAAATACAGGAAAAACTGCTGCACACATCTGGCTTTGGTATTGATAGTATAGTGTCATTTCATTATCCAGTGGTATTAGTGTGCATGCATGCTCGATCTGGAGATGAGAAGACACTATATTGTCCTCATGTATCAAGCAGGCAGCTCTGTTGCTATTATGCTTTCATCCCAAAGTCATGTTCAATGTATCAATAATGATGCTGGAATTTTCAGCCTCAAGATCACAATGTCCAAAATGCTTTGCTATAGAACTACTGGATTTAAACATACCTAATCCTTGGATTGCAACAAATGGCACATGGTGAGAGATTTGTAGGTGCTATAACAAATTGTTGGCAACTGGTGTGTACATTCACAGTCGTCGGCAATATTTGGATGCTACAAATTACTAACCTTGTATTTTCCATCTTTTATTACGCTACTCCTACATTGTTTGTTTGTAGGTTACTTAAACATTCTGTAATTTTACCCAGTTTGTGATTTATTATATATAATAGCTACTAGGGTAATGTCCTAGTAGTATATTTGCTTAAAAGAAAACATGCACAAGAACATGGCAATAATATAAGGGTGCAGGAGTATTAAACAATAGAGCAAGTGTCATATAGAAAACAACCCCAATTCACGATATATTAATAGCGTAAGGTCTAATCCGGTCTTAAACAACACATACTACCGTGTACACACTTGTCACCTCATGTACACGTCGTTTGACATAGTTAGGCAAGATACTTACCTCAAATAGTCCCAGTCATTATTCTAAAAATGCTTTCCCTTTCAAACTTACCTCCGTTCGGCTCCAATATAGCCAAAAATTACTTATTAATATCAAGTAATGCAAGAGAATTCAATTTCAATTTATAAAGATGAAATTTTTACACATTCCCCTAAAAGTCATTAAAAGTCAACACCAAGCCCACCCGGGTAAACCCGAGTCGAGAGGTAGATCCTAACTACCCATAGCCCCACGAGTCCGAACATGTGATTGGTTTTCAAATCCGAGTCCAAATCGACTCTCAAATCTCAAATATTTATTTTTTAAAACATAGTTAAAAAATCTCCAAAAATTCCCTTCAAATCTCATGATTTTGATGTTAAAATTCATAATTAATGGTCACATTTATGAGAATTTTGAGGAATCTGAAATCGCCTTCCGCCGAGTCTAGGGCTCAAAATGTGATAAAATGAGACTAAATCCCGAAGTCCCAACTACTTGTTCAGCTGCAGAAGTTGCATTTGCAACCTTGTGTTCGCAAATACAACTATCGCAAATGCGACCCTTGGCTCGCAAATGCGGACACTGATCAACCCAGGCAATGTCTCAAGTGCGATCAACACTTCGCAAATGTGATGTATGCCTCCATCGCAAAAGCGATAAAAAGACAGCAAATGCGATCCCCCCTGCCCAGGTCCCTTTTCGTAATTTTGGGGCAAGCTTTGCAAATACGAAGCCTGCCATCCTCAGCCCACCATTGCAATTACAACCATTATATTGCAAATGCGAATTGGTGCTAGCATTTGCAAGACCTGCAACACCAGCCAAAACCCAGCAATTATGAACCAAGACCAAAACATTCTAAAACACGTCTAAAACTCACCAGAGCCCCCAGAGCTCCACACCAAACACCACACAAGTCTAGAAACATCATACAAAATTGCTCACGAGCTTAAAGCACCAAAATAACATTTAGAACCACGAATCGAACACTAAAACACCTAGAAATCACAATAAAACTCAAGAACTTCTAAAATCATAACCAAATGTCTGATTCCTACCAAACCAACTCGGAATGACACCAAACTTTGCACACAAGTTCCAAATGGTTAAACGGACCTATTCCAAGTTCCAAAACAAAAATTTGAACCCCATAGCCACAAAGTCAACCCATGGTCAAACTTAGAAAATTTCTAAACCTCTAATTGCCAACTTTAGGAGAAAAGAGCCAATTCAACCTAGGAACGTCTGAATTCAATTTTAGACATACGCCAAAGTCCAAAATCAACGTACGAACATAATGGGACCATCAAAATAACATTGCAGGGTCATTTTCATAAAAGTAAAACCTTGGTCAACTCTTTCAACCTAAGCTTCCAAACTAGCAACCAAGGGTTCTAAATCAACCCAAAATCTACTTGTAACCCAACCAACCATCCACGTAAGTCACATAACCATAAATACACATACGTAAAGCTTCAAAAGGGGATATGGGGCTCAAATACACAAAAAATGACCGGTGGATTCATTACATGTTTATTGGTTGCTTGTGCAAATAGTATTTAATGCACCTAATGCTAACCCTATTGTGATATCCAAAATTGGAAAAACTATGAGGGTATCAAGATACCGAGTCACACTATGAAAGAGTGGGAGAGGGTGGTAGAGAGGAGAGTGAGGAGGAGTGTGTCTATTTTGGAGAATCATTTTGGTTTTATGCCGGGGCCTTGGACCACATAAGCCATTCATCTTATGAGGAGGTTGATAGAGTAGTATCAGGAGAGGAAAAGGGACCTACATATGGTGTTCATCAATCTAGAAAAAGCTTACGACAAAGTCCCAAGGGAGGTTCTATGGAGATGTCCGGAGGTTAGTGGTGTTACAGTAGTGTACACTAGGGTGATTAAGGATATGTACGATGGAGTGAAGACTCGTGTGAGGACTGTGGGAGGAGACTCGAATTATTTTCCTGTGATGATGGGGTTACATCAGGGTTCTACTCTTATCCCATTTTTGTTTGATCTAGCGATGGATGTGTTGATACACCACATTCATGAGGAGGTGTCGTGGTGTATGTTATTTATAGATTTCATAGTGCTAATCGATGAGTAGGACAAAAACTAAATAGTTGGAGTGCAAGCTCAGTGTGGGGTTGCAGGAAATAGAAGTGGAGGTGAATCTTGATACACAAGTCATTCCCAAGAAAGAGAGTTTCAAATATCTTGGGTGAGTTATTCAGGGGAACGGGGAGATCAACGAGGATGTTATGCATTGTGTTGGAGTGGGGTGGATGAAATAGAGGCTTGCGTCTGGTGTTTTGTATGATAGGAATATAAAAAAAAGACTTAAGGGACACTTCCACAAAGTGGTAGGTAGGCCGACTGTGTTGTATAGAGCCGAGTGTTGGCCAATCAAGAAATCTCATGTGCAGAAGATGAAAGTAGCAGAGATGAGGATGTTGAGATGGATGTGTGGGCATACTAGGAAAGACCAGATTAGGAATGCATTTATTAGAGACAAGGTGGGTGTGGCTTTTCTGGAAGAGAAGTTGCGGGAATCAAGGCTGAGATGGTTCGGGCATGTGAAGAGGAGGGACACTGATGCCCCAGGGAGGAGATGTAAGAGGTGAACATGGCGGGTCAAAGGAGAGGTAGAGGGAGGCCTATGATATACTGGGAGATGTGATTAGGTAAAGCATGGCACTGCTTCAGCTTACCTAGGAAATGACCCTCGATAGAAAGGTATGGATGTCGAGAATTAGGGTTGTGGGTTGACCAGTCGATAGTCCCTTCTAGTCGTACTAGTAGTAGTACTAGTCTTGTTTTCTCCTATTCTGAGTTCCTTGTTGTTAGACAATGTGACATTATTGTCGGTAGTTTTCGCACTTCTCCTATAGCTTCATATTCCTAGATCTCAGCTATTACATGTTGTCTATTTGTTTCTATTATCTTATTTTCTTGCCATTACTATTGCTTGTTTATTGTGTCTTTTTCATTGTACTTGAGTCGAGGGTCTATCAGAAATAACTTCTCCTTCTTCATAAGGTAGTGATAAGGTCTGCGTACACATTACCCACTCAGACCCCACATGTGGGATTTCACTAGATGTTGTAATGCTAATCCTGTTGATTAAATTATCAAGTTTGATTGGGAAGAAAATCATGCGCTTACTAAATTTTTTGAAAATTTTTAATCAGGCAAAATAATAATTTTTGATACATTATATCCTACTATTACACATATATTATGGTATATATCTGAAATTTCAATTGTATTTGTTAAGTATAAGAGAAAAAGGTGCATATGCACCAACCGTTGAAGAAAGATTTCAAAATTTAAAAAGTATCTTTTTTCTATTCCCATCCGTTTTCTTAATTCTTGTATACTTAACCCATCTTTAAAATTATGAGGTGCAAAAGGACTTGTTCGTAAAATTTATGAGAATTTAAAATTTTCAGAAACTAAAATGCCAGCTTTGGAAGAATGCCAAGCAAGTGTATATATTCATGCCAAACTAAATTTTGATAAATATTACAATAGATAATTCTAGAGAGTGTACATCCTCCTACAACTTCTAAGGCTAGAGTAGAAGATGAAGTATGGGAAGGTATGGAGGAGTTAATAGGTCATGATTCAACTGGTATTGAAGATGAACTTCATGCTTATCTTACTTAGGGATTGGAATTTATTAAAGACGAAGAAGTCAAAGAGCAGCTTTAAGCGTGGCGGAGGGGGCGTGGCGAGGCATTTCCAATACTTTCAAGAATGGCTTGAGCTGTACTGGCTGTTCAAGCATTATCAGCAACTTTAGAGAGTGCTTTTAGCGCTGCAAACTTCCAAATTGGAGACTATTAACATTTATTAACGGAGGACAATCTAGAGATTTTCATCTTATTTAGAGATTGTATCAATGGAAAAACAAAAAATTTTGGCTAAAAAGAATTAACCACTAAGGATTAAGAAGAATACAATAAGATACTTTGCACTGGAAGCGATAATGGGATGGAACTCATGGAACATCAAGCGACGTTGCCAATTCTAGAGGAGCATCCCGTTAATATCATACGAAAGTTAGAAAGAAGCTATATAAGAGTGTACAAATATTAGCATGATAATTTCTAATTAGCTACTTAGAGGCCTAATTTAATAGAACCCTTCCTTGTATAGATTAGGTACTCTTCTTTAGGTTCTCTTCAGAAGACTTGTATTTGTGTGTGAAATTTAAAATTTCTATTGAATAAATTAAAAAGCTCTAGCCTTAAATTTGTTTAAGAATTGACTTGCTTATACTTCATAGTTCATACTTGAAATTATATTAAATAAACTACTAGTCTTTTTCTTTTATAAGTACTTAAAAATTATATTTATTAAAATATTTTGCTACAAGTCTTTTCATTTTTTATTTATAATTTCTTACTTAGCTTCTTTATAATTTATTAAGTTTAAGGTTTATTAAAAAAATAGCCGTTTCCAACTTTAAAACATTAGCCGTTACCAATTTTTAAAACATTTTATAACTTTTAGTACTTAAATATTCACATTAATAATAAAAAAAATTCCACTAAGGGCCCACGTCCCGTCCCGTCCCATCCTGTTAGTTAGTGCAATGAGGCGGTCCCAGTGTGTCATCCCGCTTATCCATACCCGCTAGCATCCCAGTCCCCCTAATCCCGTTAAGGAATTATCACGACCCGAAATTCCAACACTTAACAATAATTAAGGATCTAGTATAATAGCTAATAACATATTGATATAGAATCAGAATAAACTCGGTTATATATGATAATAAGTCTCAACCATACACCTTTTACATAAACTCCCAAGATTTGGTGTCATAGAGTACATGAGCCGCTAGAATACTACATATAAGGTCTAAAGAGAAATGCAAGAAAAACATCAATAGAGATAGGAAAGGGACTCTAGGGTCTGCAAACGCCAAGCATCACTACCTCAAGTCTCCTAGAAAGGATCTGTACAAGAAGTGCAAAAGTGTAGTATGAGTACAACTGACACCATGTACTTAGTAAGTGTCGAGCCTAACCTCGACGAGTCTATGACAAGACACTCATTGCAAATCTGTATGAGTAAATAGTAGAAGAACAATAACAATATAGAGAAGCGAGTACTACAAAAATGAACGGAATAAGAAAATAGATGACAGAGGGCCCAGAATGTCATCACATCATAACCTCATAACACAACACGGTAGCAAAGCAAAACAACCAAGAATAACTACAAGACATTCTTTCCGTTGTGGCGCGCAACCCGATCCCAATAACAATACCAACAAGCGTCCATATCATTGCAGCGTGTAACCCGATCCTAATATCAATAACAATACCATTGCAGTGTGCAACCCTATCCCCATATATCAGTTCATTGAAAATGCTCAGTAATAATCAACACGACAAGTCTCACAACATAATATTAAAAGGAGCTAGAATGCATTAATTCACCAAGGAAGTACGAGCACGGATAAGGAATGTCAAAGAGTGCAATATCTAAGAGCTAGCCCCATGACATATACCAAAAAGACTAAAACAAGTTGTAACACGAGAATAATTTAAGGTCGCATAATACAACTTTACACATTAGAGTAAAACAAGGAACCGGTAAAGACAATACGACAATTAAGGGCACGAAGTAGGTAAAGCATCTATCTAATAACATGAAAGAGCATGTAACAACTAAACGCAAACATTGAATTAATGTGTAATGCAATTAGAAGCAAGTAACAACTGCAGGTAGTTAACAAGTGAAGGTATGTATGTGTCAAGAAATATGTATCAAATAAGGGCACATAATGAAGGAAAAATATGACATAAGAAAAGACATAGTATAATTCAAGGCATAAAGTAAGCTAGAACACCCCGCATGCTTATACCCATGACAACGCATATGCACTCGTCACCTTGCATATACACTATCCCCACATATAAACCACGTAGAAAATAGATCGATCATATCCTAATTCTCTCAAATCAAGGTTAACCACGATACTTACCTCTTTACGGGACAAGATAAACAATCCAACATGACTTTCCTTTTAGAACAAGACTCCAAACCACCCAAATCTAGTCAAATATTACTCAAGTAAGTCAAATCAAGCTGTAGAAAGTACCCTCGTATCAACAAAGTTCGATCTTTAACATATTTGGAAAAGTCAATGAATAGTCAACTTAGGCGCATGTGGTCGAAATCCAAAACTAAGACCAAATCCTGATTACCCATTCACCCCCGAATCCAAATATGTGATTTGTTTTGAGATCTGACATCAAATTAAGTTCTAAATCTTAAAACTTAAAAATTCTAAATTTCTACCAAAAACCCTTAATTCAACTCTAGGAATTCTTATATTTAATAGCAAAAATTCATGAAAAAGTAATGGAAATTGAACAAAACAAGTTAAAGTTACTAACCTATGAAGTTGAGAAACAATTGCTCTCCAAAATAGCCTCTATATGGTGTGTGTAGGGCTCAAAGATTGAGTAAAATGAGCTAAGTCCCGAAATCCAATCTTTTACGCAGCTGCAGGTATGTTCGCAAAAGTGAGCCATTGATCACAAAGGCGAACAATGCCTGTGCCCCTATGATATCGCAAATGCGACTAAGCCTTCGCATTTGCGAAGGACCAACCCCTTACAAAAGAGAACAAAGATTCACAATTGTGAAATTGTCCCACTACTCTCTAGTGTCATAATTACAACATAAGTCACGCAACTGCAAATTCCACCTTCTCGCAAAAGCGACCAGAGCTTCAAAAATACAAAGCTGCGCTGCCCATACCCAGCTTCACAAATGCGAGGTTTTCATTTGCGAATAGACCCTCGTAAATGTGAGGTCTACAACACCAACAAATCCCAGCATTGCCAAAACAGTTTGAAACTCATCTGAAGCTCACCTGAGCCCCTCGGGATCCAATTCGAATATTCACACAAGTATAATAACATCATACAGACATGCTCTGAGCTCAAACCATCAAAATAATATCTAAATTCAACAACCAATATAACAAATCTCAAAGAACTTCAAAGTTCATCCTTCAAATTTTCATTTTTCACATCAAGCGTCGAAACAACCTTTGGCCAACTGGGACACCAACCAAGCATGCATACAAGTCAAATATCACCATAAGAACCTACCAAAATTGTTAAAATACTGATACGAGGTTGTTTACTAAGAATATTGACCGTGGTGAACTCTAGTAATTTTTAAGTTTCAAAATCAAGTTTTCTTTAAAAATTCATATTAAAGCTTTCCGGAAAAATAAAAAGGACAATGCACGCAAGTTATAAATCATTAAATAGCACTATGAAAGGTCTCGAATCACAAAAAGAGGAGCTAGTGCTCTAGATGACCTCTCGGTTCGTTACATTCTCTACCTCTAAAAGAAATGTTCCTCCTCGATACCTGAATTGGCAAAAATGTGTGGGTATGTAAGGCCCCACAAAATTTTACCAAGAATCCAGGGTTTCATAGTGCCGAGGTAGGCTAACGTGTTTAAAGGTTGTAGATTTGCTGTATTTTAAAATACGTTGGGGAGTTAGTTGGAATGTTTTTTTTGCAGAACAAGGCATTTATGTGGTCCCTCATGCGACCGCAGAACCGCTTCAGAGTTGAACAGGAGAAGAATAATTTTGGAGGTCATTTTGCGGTCAATTATGCGGCCGCATAACTATTTTGCGGACCGCATTTCCATCGCAGAATCAACATGAGAAAATCCAGAGGGAGATTTCATGGTCCACTTCGTGGCCGCAAAAGTGATATGCAGATCATAGATGTGCCGCAGACCAGCCAACCCAGGTTTTTGGAGGTCATTTCGCGGTACGTTCTGCAGACCGCATACGTGTTTCATGGTCGCATTTGCGATCGCAGATCCAGTTCGCAGGGTCCATTATGTGTATTTTTAAACTTGACCTAATTCTAAAAAAAAGGCATAAGGGGTCATTTGATAGTAGAAACCTGATATTTTTAGAGAGGGGAGAGGGACTAGAGAGAGAAGTAAGAAGCTCCAACCACCCTACTAAACCATCTTGCTCAATTTTGAAGATTCAAGGGAAATCACTCACTAGCCCATCAACTACGGTTTGATCAAAATCCTTTTTTCGTCATTTCTGTCTGTTTCTATAGTTAGCTGGTCCAAATGCCTATAATTGTTTCATATTCCGCCCGTATAATGCTATGTTCGTCTTTTGAACTTATCATCAATGTGTTTTGAATTCTTACATGTCTATGAGCTGAAGATATAAATTTTCTCAATGTTTCAAATATCCTTAAGTGTCTTAAGATGATCTTGGAAAGGAAATGAAAGTAAGAAAGTATGAATTGCGAAATGTGGCCATCGTGCTAATAACGGAAATTACACTTGTGTCCAATAGTGCCAATGAAATGAAAAGAAAGTGTGGAAGATTATGAAATGAGCTGTAACTCCTTTATATGATAAATGTTTATGGGAGTATCGTTTAGTCACCAAGGAAGGGTAGGTTGAAATCACCTAAACCTAAAACTACACGTGCCGGTGTAGGAGTGACTGAGGGGTAAATCCCTGTGCTGATGTGTTGAGATTATATGCATTAACTGGAATGAGATTGATGTGTTGAGATTATTCCCCTTAATTGGGATGAGTAATTGCTAGTAAAAGACGATGTCGACCACATGGTGTTATGGTGAGACGGCATAGTCGATCGAATAGAGATCGGACGCCATGCCACGCATTTGGTGGTGTTGTGTTTTGATGTCGAGCCTCATACTTTAAGGTTAGATGGCTTAGCCACTCGGTAAGAGATCGGACTCCGTGTTATAAGCACGGTGGTGTATCGGTACTAAAGATCTCCCAACTTTTCTCTTAACTTGACACTTTAATATTATTTGACGCTCTTATTGATTTCATGTCTCTCCCCTTTTATGTCATTACTCTAATCCACGAGAGGGTATTTAGCTTTACATACTAGTACTATTCCATATGTACTAACGTCCCTTTGCCGGGGACAACATCTTTAATGGATGCAGGTGGTTCCACAGCAGGCGGCATCGACCAGCGATCACCGTACACCCTCTTCTCAGCTGACTTGGTGAGCCCCACTTCATATCGGGGTCTTGTGTCTTTTACTTCTTGTGCCTAGTGTTTTGATATATTTGCCTGGGCCTTGTCACTGACACTTTCATATTACTCCCATGTATCAATTAGAGGCTCTGTAGACATATGTGTGGGTTGTATTCTGATTTGGGAAGGTCAAACTAGAGATATTGTACTTGTAACATATGTTTCCACTTCTAAACTATGAATGTGTAATGTATTTTTGTAAATTATAAATGGGGTTTCTAAAAATAAATGAAATTGGTGTTGTACATGTTACTCTTTCATTGTCTAACTCGTGATATTCATCTTCGTATAATTCATGGGTAAGTTCGGGTAGAAAGCATCAAGTAGGCTTGCTTAATAGGGATATCTCGATTGAGTGCCGGTCGCGCTCCCCAAGGTCGGGGCGTGACAAGTTTGGTATCAGAGCTTAAGGTTTTAAAGTGTCCTAGGATATCTCGGAGCCGTATCTAGTAGAGTCCTTCTTATCGGTGTGTTATCAACCACATCTATAATTTAGTAGTGGCAGTGGATTCTATACCTAATGATGCAGGTGAGCACCCAAGGGGTGAGGATATTCCCCCAACCAAAACACCGCCTGATTCTACTATTCCTGCTCAGAGTGCACAAATTCCTACTCCTACTAAGGGTGCAAAGATTCCTCCTCCAATTGATGTTACAGTTCCACCTCTAGCCTCATCTTTCGGTCCCAGCGTTTCTGATGAGGACCTTAGGGGAGCCATACAGATGTTGGCTTAGATAGTGGCTTCCCAAGCCTAGAGATCGAATGTCGCACCTATTTCTTCCAGCCAGCAAGGGGATTCCGCTAGTTCCATGGTGAAAATGTCTCTTCAGTTGGATCCTCTAGTGTTCACGGTTACTGATCTCGAGGAGGACCCCCAAGACTTTATTATTGAGATGCACAAGACTCTTCGAGTTATGCGTGTCACGGAGACCAAAGCAGTGGAGTTGGCCTCCTTTCGCCTGAAAGAGGTGGCATATTCTTGGTTTGAACTATGAGAGGAGTCGTGTGAGGAGGGGAGCCCTTCGGCAAAGTGGAGTGAGTTTGCTGATGCCTTCATTAATCATTTCTTGCCTGCTGAGACTAGGGCAACCCATGTCGTCCGAGTTTGAGAGCCTGAAACAAGGTAGCATGAGTGTGTCGTATTACAACATGAGATTCGCGTGCCTATCCAAGTATGCTATATACATGTTGCCAACAATGGAGGCTAGGGTGCGCCGGTTTGTGCAGGGCCTCAGCCCCTTAGTTATTAATGAGGCCGTTACACTTGCCTTGAATTCTGATATGAACTATGAGAAGATGGTGGCAGTTACTCAAGCCACTCAGACCTAAAAATTGAAGGCCAAAATAGATCGAGAAGGTAACGAGAAGGATCGGCCTGCTGGAAACTTTTGTGGTTCTTCTAGTTGTGGTAGTGGTGGAAGGTCAGTATTTAGGGGAGGGTCATCTGGGCCATCCCAGTCCTTTGCTCAGTCTTTAGTCAGTGCAGCGCCATCATGGCCCGGTCAGCAGCAGTGGAGCCGTTTCAGGCCCAGTTAGGGCAACAGGGGATCCTAATAGTAGGGACAGCCTGGTTGGAGATTCCAGCAATAATGGAGGCCCCCATGCCCTAGGTGTGGGAAAATGTATTTAGGGGCCTACTACATGGACCTAACCATTTGCTACGGGCGTAGTATTAGATGTCAAATTCAGAGGGATTGTCGTTCGACCTGCTAGAATGTTGGTTAGGGTATGGCACAACTAGCCAGTTCTGCAACACCTCCTCCAGCTCGAGGCACTCTAGCACCCGTAGGGCGTGGTGTAGCTAGGGGTGGTGCACAGAGTTTGAAAGGACCCAGCCGGTCGCCAGAATTCTGAGGCTTCTCCAGATGTTGTCACAGGTATATTGACTATCCAATATCATGATGTATATGCTCTTATAGATCCTGGTTCCACTTTGTCATATGTCATTCCTTATGTTGCTCTGGAATTTGGGATAGAACCAGAATAGCTTAATGAGCCGTTCTCCGTATCTACTCTAGTTGGTGAGTCTATTATGGTCGCGCGGGTTTATAGGGATTGTGTTATCACGGTGCATGGTGGAGACACCATGGCCGATCTCATTGAATTGGGGATGGTTGCTTTTGATGTGATAATGGGTATGGACTGGCTTTATACATGTTTATCCAAGCTTGATTGCCGAACTAGAACTGTCAGGTTTGAGTTTCCAGACGAGCCGATCATTGAGTGGCAGGGGGATGATGTCGTGCTGAAGGGTAGGTTTATTTCTTAACTTCAGGCCGCAAAGATGATCAACAAGGGATGTATTTACCATTTGGTCCGAGTCATGGACATCGATGCTGAGGCACCTACACATGAGTCTGTGACAATTGTGAATAAAGTTTCAGAGGTCTTTACTGATGAGCTTCCTGGGATCCCACCCGATAGGGAGATTGACTTTGGGATCGATGTGATGCCAGGCATGCAGCCTATATCCATTCCACCATATAGAATGGCACCGACAGAATTGAAGGAACTAAAGGAGAAGTTGAAGGATTTGCTAGAGAAAGGCTTCATCCGGCTGAGTGTGTCGACTTGGGGCACACCGATCCTCTTTGTATGAAAGAAAGATTGGTCACTGAGAATGTGTATTGACTATCGACAACTCAACAAGGTCAAAATCAAGAACAAGTACTCACTGCCTAGGATAGATGACTTGTATGATCAGTTGCAAGGTGCTAAGTATTTCTCCAAGATTGACTTAAGATCGGGGTATCACCAATTGAAAAGCAGGGAGCAGGATATTTCAAAAACATCTTTCTAGACTTGACATGAGCACTTTGAATTTTTGGTTATGTCTTTCGAGCTAACGAATGCCCCATCAACTTTCAAGGATCTTATGAATCGAGTATTCAAGACATTCCTCGACTCTTTTTGATAGTGTTCATTGATTATATCCTTGTGTATTCGTGAAGTCAAAAGGACCATGCCATTCATCTTAGGGCAGTTTTGCAAACTTTGAATCAACACAAATTATACGTGAAGTTTTCGAAGTGTGAATTTTGGCTTGAATCTGTCACTTTCTTAGGTCATGTCGTCTCTAATGAGGGGATCAAGGTTGATCCTCAGAAGATCGCAACTATGAAAAATTGTCCTAGACCTACAACTCCAACGGACATTTGCAATTTCTAGGGCTTAGCTGGGTATTACAGGATATTTGTGGAGGGGTTCTTTACTCTCGCCTCTCCATTGACTAAATTGGCGTAGAAGACAGTTAAGTTCCAACGGTCAGATGCTTGCGAAAAGAGCTTCTAAGAGTTGAAGTCAACATTGACTACAACTCCAGTATTGACCTTACCAGAGGGTACATATGGGTTTGTTGTATATTTTGATGCTTCAAGGATCGGACTTGGGTGTGTATTGATGTAACATGGCAAGATGATCGCTTATGCTTCTAGGAGATTCAAGAATCATGAGAAGAATTATCCAACAAATGACTTGGAGCTTGCGGCGATGGTATTTGCATTGAAGATTTGACGCCATTATTTGTATGGGGTCCACGTGGATATTTTCACGAACCATAAGAGCCTTCAATATATTTTCAAGCAGAAGGAATTGAATCTGAGGCAGAGAATATGGCTCGAGGTACTCAAGGACTATGACATCGATATTCTATATCATCCGGGGAAGGCTAATGTTGTGGTGGATGCTCTTAGCCGGAAATCCATGGGTAGTTTGGCTTACTTGGAGGCACATCAAAGGCCATTGGCCAAGGAAGTTCACCGATTGGCTAATTTGAGAGTTCGTCTTGCACACTCTAGTGAAAGAGGGGTGATTGTGCAAAATAGGGCTGAATCATCACTTGTAGAAGAGGTCAAGGAGAAACAATACAATGATCCGTTGTTGGTGCAGTTGAAGGAGGGGATTCATAAACATAAAACCATGACTTTTTCTCTTGGCACAAATAATGGTACACTAAGGTACCAAGGGAGATTATGTGTTCCAAATTTAGATGGTCTCCGGGAAAGGATCATGACCGAGGCTCACAGTTCCAGGCATTCCATGCACCCAGACTCTACAAAGATATACCGTGACCTCAAGGGGGTATACTGGTGGAATGATATGAAGAGGGATGTAGGGGGCTTTGTTGAAAGATGTCCAAATTGTCAACAAGTGAAGGCCGAGCACCAAAAGCCTGGTGGTTTGGCATAAAATATAGAAATACCAATGTGGAAATGGGAGATGATCAATATGTACTTCGTAGTAGGTCTCTCTCGCACGCCTCGTAAGTTTGACTCGATTAGGGTGATTGTGGTCCGACTCACGAAATCAGCACACTTCTTACCGGTTAAGGCTACCGACACAGCATAACATTATGCTCAGTTGTATATCAAGGAAATAGTCAGGTTGCATGGCACTCCAGTTTCTATTATCTCTGATGGGGAGGGGGGGGGGCACAATGCACAACTAACTTTTGGATGAAATTTCAGCATGGTTTGGGTAATCAAGTGAATCTTAGTACAACCTTCCATCCACAAATATACGGACAAGCCGAGTGGACCATTCAGATGCTTGAGGATATGTTGCATACTCATGTTCTTGACTTCAAGGGTAGCTGGGATGGTCATTTGTCGCTCATAGAATTCGCTTACAACAACAGTTACCATGCTAGCATTCAGATGGCATTGTTCGAGGCTCTATATGGTAGGAGATGTAGATCTCCTATTGGGTGGTTTGAAATTAAAGAAGCAAAGTTGATAGGGCCAGACCTCGTGCATCAGGCTATGGAGAAGTTTAAAATCATTAAAAATGGTTAAAAACTGCTCAGAGTCGCCAAAAGTCCTATTCGGATGTACGTCAAAGAGATTTTTTGTTCAAAGAGAATGATTGGGTATTCTTGAAGGTTTCCTCCATTAAGGGTATAATGTGATTTGGGAATAAGGGGAAATTGAGTACGAGGTATGTTGAACCATAACGGATCATTCAGAGGATTGGTCAAGGAGCTTATAGGCTCGAGCTACCTCCAGAGATGTCCTTAGTGCATCCAGTGTTTCATGTGTCTATGTTGAAGAAAGTGGTGGGAAACCCGTCACACATTGTTGCGATAGAGACTACAACAACAACATACCCAATATTACCCTACATTGTGGGGGCTGGGGAGGGTAGTGTGTACGCATAACTTACCCCTACCTTTGTGAAGGTAAAGAGGCTGTTTCTAAGTTCCGATAGAGACTATTGAGGTTAATAGAGAATTGACTTATAAGGAAATTCTGGTTTTCACTCTTGATAGACAAGTTCAAAAGCCGAGGAATAAAGAGATTGCCTCCGTGAAAGTGCTATGGTGAAACCAACAAGTTGAAGAGGCCACCTGGGAGGCCGAGGAAGAGATGAATGGGAAATACCCTCATTTGCTTGTATAACTAAGTAGCTGTGTTTTGAAAGAATGTTAAGAACTTACATTCCATAAATTTTGTTCCATTTGTACAGTTTGTGTTTAAGATGCTCTTTTTGGCAATATAATGCTTACGAGGTTATGGTTGGTGTTATTTTCCTGATATGTTAATATGTTGTTAGGATTGGTTTTTGGGGTTCTCTGATAGGTGGATCGGCCCAAACACAGGGGAGACTCTGCCGAAATTTTTGAAAATTTGGGGAGTTAGTCAGATTTGGAATTTCTGGTGTGGGAGAAACCATGTTGGGTATTTTGGACGGACTCTATTCCTCATTCGAGGATGAATGATCCTAAGTGGGGGAAGATGTAAGCCCCTATAAAATTTTACCATGAATCCGGGGTTTCGTGGTGCGGAGGTAGGCTTACGTGTTTGAAGGCTGTAGATAATCTTCAGCTCACCGCTGTATTGTGCAATAGGTTGGGGAGTTGGAGGAATAAGTTTTTGCGAAACAAGGCATTTTTTCTTCCTTTATGTAGGCGCAAAACTGCTCCATGGGCCGTAGAACTGCCGCAGAGTGGAACATGAGAAGCTTGATTTTGGAGGTCAGTTTGCGGTCAATTATGCGGCCACATAACTGTTTAACGGACCGCACTTCCATTGCAGAATCAGCAAGAGAAATTCCGAAGGGGGGTTTTGTGGTCCACTTCATGACTTTAAAAGTGATCTGCGGACCCTAGATCTACCGCAGATCGGACTAGCCAAACTAGTTTTTTGGAGGTCATTTCGCAGTCCGTTTTGCGGACCACATACGTGTTTTGTAGTCGCATCTGCGATCGTAGATCCAGTTCGGAGGGTCTATTTTGTGTATTTTTAAACCCGACCCAATTCTAATAAAACGCATAAGGGGGTCATTTGAGAGTAGAAACCTGACGTGTTTAGAGAGGAGTAAGGGACTAGAGAGAGAAGGAGGAAACTCCAACCACCCTACTCAACCATCTTGCTCAATTTTGAAGATTCAAGGGAAATCATTCACTAGACCATCACCTATCCGGGTAAGTCTTTGTCCTAAGATTTCATACAAATTGTAATGGGGTTTAGTTGAGTTGTGGAGTAGAAAAATGGGCCATGAATGTGCCAATAGGAGGTGGTATATGGGGTTGTTGAACTAATTACGAGTGGATTCTTGTTGAAATTGGTTGTGGGATGAATGAATTCCACCATAAAAACTTTGTAGTCCTATTTCACACATAGTGCTTGATGAAATGCCTCAAGGGACTGAACACATGAACCCCTTCCTAATTATGGTTCTATTTTGTCATGTCTCTAAATAGATTGAAGTCGCTTGGAGTTTTAGAACTTTGTCATAATCTAAGGAAAGCTCAATCAAGGTATGTTGGCTAAACTCTTTTCGTAGAATCGGATTTCTCAAAATTCTCGTAAACTTCCAGTATGGTTTGGTCAAGTTCCTTTTTCCATTATTTCTATCTGCTTCTATGGTTAGCTGGTCCAAATGCCTACAATTGATTCATATTCCGATTGTATAATGTTATGCTCCTCTTTTGCGCTTATCCTCAATGTGTTTTGAATTATTACACTTCTATGAGCTGAAGATATAATTTTCTCAATATTTCAAATATCCTTAAATGTTTTATGATGATCCTTGAAAGGAAATGAAAGAATGAAAGTAATTGCAAAATGCGGCCATCATGCTAATAACAAAAATTACACTTGTGGCCAATAGTGCCAATGAAATGAAAGGAAATGTTAAAGATTTTGAAATAAGCTATAACGCTTTATATGATAAATGTTTTTGGGAGTATGGTTTAAGACCGAGGAAGGGTAGATTGAAATCACCTAAACTCGAAACTACACGTGCCGGTGTAGGAGTGACTGAGGGGTAAATCCTTGTGCTGATGTGTTGAGACAATTCCCTTTAACTGGGACTAGTTGATGTGTTGAGATTATTTCCCTTAATTGGGATGAGATGATTGCTAGCAGAAGACGATGTCGACCTACATAGAATTCTGGTAAGACGGCTTAGCTGATGGGGCAGAGATCGGACGCCATACCGCGGACATGGTGGTGTTGTGTTTTGATGTAGAACCTTATACTTTGGGGTGAAATGTCTTAGCCGATTGGGCAGAGATCGGACTCCATGCTATAAGAGCGGTGGTGTATCAGTACTAAAGATCTCCAACTTAAAAATATTGATATTTACTTGAACATTTACTTTTCTCTTAACTTGACACTTCAATATTATTCGAGGCCCTCGCTTTACATACTAGTACTATTCCATTTGTACTAACGTCCCTTTGCCGGGGACGCTGCATCTTTAATGGATACAGGTGGTTCCATAGCATGAAGCAATGACCAGCGATTGCAGTACACCCTCTTCTTAGTTGACTTGGTGAGCCCCACTTCAAATCGGCGTCTTGTGACTTTTACTTCTTGTGCATAGTATTTTGAGGTATAGCCAGGGCCTTGTCGCCTGCACTATCATGTTACTCTCCTGTATCAATTAGAGGCTCCATATACATAAGTGTGGGTTGTCTTCTAATTTGTGAAGGTCAAACTATAAATGTTATACTTGCAATACATGTTTCCACTTCTAAACTATGAATGTGTAATGTATTTGTGGGAATTGTAAATGGGATTTCTAAAAGGGATGAAATTGGTGTTGTACATGTTACTATTTTGTTGTCTAACTCGTTATATTCATCTTCGCATTATTAAAGGGTAAGGTCGGGTGGAAAGTATCAAGTAGGCTTGCTTAACTAGGATATCTCGGTTGAGCACCGGTCGCGCTCCCCAAGGTCGAGGCGTGACAAGCTTGGTATCAAAGCCTAAGGTTTTAAAGTGTCTTAGGATGTCTCGGAGTCATATTTAGCAGAGCCTTTCTTATCGGTGTGTTGTCGACCACATCTATAATTAGGAGGCTACATGGGAATTTAGGAATGTCACCCTTCTTTGATGTTCTAGATCATGCGATAGAGCTGATTGTAAGACTGTTTCTCCTTTAAGCCATGCATTTTTCTAATTTTTAGTATATGGTGCCTAAGAAGAAGGCAAGAACTAGCCAAAGAGACAACGCCACCCCAGGAGTTGCAGTTGATTCTATACCCGATGATGCAGGTGAGCATCGAGGGGTGAGGATATTCCCCCAACCACAATACTGCTTTATTCTACTCCTCCTGCTCAGACTGCATAAATACCTACTCCTACTGAGGGTGCAACGATTCCTCCTCCAACTGATATTCCAGTTCAGCCTTAAGCCTCAACATCCGGTCCCAGCGTTTCTGATGGTGACCTTAGTGGAGCCATACAGATGTTGGTTTAGATAGTGGCTTCCCAGGCCCAGAGATTGAATGTTGCACCTACTCTTTCCAGCAAGAATGGGGATTCCGCTAGTTCCAGGATTAACAAGTTTCTTCAGTTGGATCCTCCAGTGTTCACAGTTACTGATCCCGAGGAAGACCCCCAGAAATTTATTGATGAGATGCACAAGACTCTTCGAGTTATGTGTGCCACTGAGATGGATGCAGTGGAGTTGGCCTCCTATCACGTGAAAGAGGTGGCATATTCTTGGTTTGAACCATGGGAGGAGTTCCGGGAGGAGGGGAGCCCTCCGGTAAAGTGGAGTGAATTCGCCGATGCCTTCATTGATCATTTCATGCATGCCGAGAGTAGGGCAGCCTGTGCCGCCGATTTTGAGAGCCTAAAATAAGGTAGCATGAGTGTGGAATTACTACATGAGATTCGCATGACTTTCCAAGTATGCTATATACATGTTGCCGACTATGAAGTCTAGGGTACGCCAGTTTGTGCAGGGCCTTAGCCCCTTGATTATTAACGAAGCTGCTACAACTTCCCTGAATAATAATATGATTTATGGGAAGATGGTGGAATTTACTCAAGCCACCGATACCCAAAAGCTGAAGGCCAAAATGGAGCAAGAGGGAAACAAGAAGGCTTGGTCCGCAGGCAACTTTGGTGGTTCTTCCAGTGGTGGTAGTGGTGGAAGTTAGTGTTTAGGGGAGGGTTTTCCGGGCATCCCAGTCCTTTGCTTAGTCTTCAGTCAGGGCACCGCCATCAATGCCCTGTCAGCAGTAGTGAAGCTATTTTAGGCCCAGTCAGGTTAAAGGGGGATCCTACCAGCAGGGTTAGCATGATGGGAGATTCCAACAGCAGCGGAGGCCCCCATGCCCTAGGTGTGGGAAGATGCATTTAGGGTCCTGCTACATGGACCTACCCATATGCTGCGGGAGCAGTATTATAGGTCACATTCAGAGGGATTGCCATTCGTCCTGCCAGAATGTTGGTAGGGGTATGGCACAACCAGCCAGTTTTGCATCTACTACATCTACAATAACACCTCGAGCTCCAGTCACTCCAGCACCCGTAGGGCATGGTGAAGCTAGGATGGTGCATAGAGTTTGGGAGTACCTAGCCGGTTCTGTGCTTTGAGGGGTCGCCACATTTCAGAGGCTTCTCCAGATGTTGTCATAGGTATATTAACTTTCCAATCTTACGATGTATATGCTCTTATAGATCTTGGTTCCACTTTGTCATATGTCACTGCTTATGTCGCTCTAGAATTCGGGATAAAACCGGAATAGCTTCATGAGCCGTTATCCGTATCTACTCCAACTGGTGAGTCTATTGTAGTCACATAAGTTTATAGGGATTGTGTTGTCCCAATACATGGTCAAGACACCATGGCCGATCTCATTGAATTGGGGATGGTTGATTTTGATGTGATAATGGGGATAGACTACCTTTATTCATATTTTGCATAGCTTGATTGCCGAACTAGAACCGTCAGGTTTGAGTTTCCAGAAGAGACAGTCATTGAGTGGCATGGGGATGATGTCGTGTCGAAGGGTAGGTTTATTTCTAACCTCAAGGCCACAAAGATGATCAACAAGGGGTATTTACCATTTTTTCTGAGACACGAACACCAATGCTGAGGCACCTACACTTGAGTCTGTGCCAGTTGTGAATGAATTTCTGTAGGTCTTTTTTGATGAGCTCCATGGGATCCCATCAGACAGGGAGATTGACTTTGGGATCGATGTGATGCCAGGAACACAACCTATATCTTTTCCACCCTATAGAATGGCACCGACAGAATTGAAGGAACTAAATGATTAGTTGAAGGATTTACTAGAGAAATGTTTCATCCGGCCAAGTGTGTAGCCTTTGGGCGCACCGGTCCTCTTTGTAAGAAAGAAAGATGGGTGACTAAGAATGTGTATTGACTATCGACAGCTCAACAAGGTCACAATCAAGAACAAATACCCGCTGCCTAGGATAGATGACTTGTTTTATTAGTTGCAAGGTGCTAAATATTTATCTAAGATTGACTTAAGATCGTGGTATCACTAATTGAAGATCAGGGAGCAAGCTATTCCGAAAATAGCTTTCCGGACTCGATATGGTCACTTTGAATGTTTAGTAATGTCTTCCGGGCTAACGAATGCCCCAGCAACTTTCATGGATCTTATGAATCAAGTATTTAAGAATTTCCTCGACTCTCTTGTGATAGTGTTCATTGATGATATCCTTATGTATTCGCAAAGTCGAGAGGGCCAAGCCGATCATCTTAGGGCAGTTTTGCAAACTTTGAATACGCACAAATTGTACGCGAAGTTTTCGTAGCATGAATTTTGGCTTGAATATGTCACTTTCTTGGGTCATGCCATCTATAGTTAGGGGATCAAGGTTGGCCCTTAGAAGATTGCAGCTGTGAAAAATTGGCCTAGACCTACAACTCCAACAGAGATTTGTAGTTTCTTGAGCTTAGCTGGGTATTACAGGAGGTTTGTGGAGGGGTTCTCTACTCTTGCCTCTCCATTGACTAAATTGATGCAAAAGGCAATTAAGTTCCAATGGTCAGATGCTTGCAAAAGGAGCTTCCAAGAGTTGAAGTCAAGATTGACTACGGCTTCGGTGTTGACCTTACTGGAGGGCACGGAAGGGTTTGTGGTATATTGTGATGCGTCAAGGATAGGACTTGGGTGTGTATTGATGCAACATGGCAAGGTGATCGCTTATGCTTCTAGACATCTCAAGAATCATGAGAAGAATTATCCAACATATGACTTAAAGCTTGCAGCAGTGATATTTGCATACAAGATTTGACACCATTATTTGTATGGGTTCCACATGCACATTTTCACGGACCATAAGAGCCTTTAATATATTTTCAAGCAGAAGGAATTAAATCTGAGGCAGAGAAGATGGCTCGAGTTACTCAAGGACTACGACATCGATATTCTATATCATCCGTGGAAGGCTAATGTTGTGGCGGATACTCTTAGCTAGAAATCCATGGGCAGTTTGGCTCACTTGGAGGCACATCAAAGGGTGTTGGCCAAGGAAGCTCAACGGTTGACTAGTTTTGGCATTCATCTTACGGACTCTAGTGAAGGAGGGGTGATTGTGCAAAATAAGGCTGAATCATCATTGGTAGTAGAGGTCAAGAAGAAACAATACAATGATCCATTATTGGTGCAGTTGAAGGAGGGGATTCATAAACATAAACCATGACTTTTTCTCTTGGCACAGGTTATGGTACACTAAGGTACCAACGACGATTATGTTTTACAAATGTAGATGGTTCCGGGAAAGGATCATGACCGAGGCTCATAGTTCCAGGTATTTCGTGCACCCAGGCTCTACAAAGATGTACCATGACCTTCACGGGGTATATTGGTGGAATGTTATAAAGAGTGGTGTAGCGGGCTTTGTGGCGAGTTGTCTAAACTGTCAATAAGTGAAGGCCGAGAACCAAAAGCCCGGTGGTTTGGCACAAAATATTGAAATACCATTGTGGAAATGAGAGATGATCAATATGGACTTCGCAGTAGGTCTCCCTCGCACGCCTTGTAAGTTTGACTCGATTTGGGTAATAGTGGATAGCTTTATGAAATCAGCACACTTCTTACCGATGAAAGCTACCGACACAACAGAAGTTATATATCAAGGAAATAGTCAGGTTGCATGTCACTCTAGTTTATATCATCTCTGATCGAGGGGCATAGTTCACAACTAACTTTTGAATAAATTTCAGCAAAGTTTGGGTACTCAGGTGAATCTTAGTACAACCTTCCATCGAGAGACAGACGGACAAGCCGAGCGGACTATTTAGACGCTTGAGGATATGTTGCGTGCTTGTGTTCTTGACTTCAAGGGTAGCTGGGATGATCATTTTCCACTAATAGAATTTGCCTACAACAATAGTTACCATGCTAGCATTTAGATGGCACGGTTCGAGGCTCTATATGGTAGGAGATGTAGATCTCCCATTGGGTGGTTTAAAATTGGGGAACCGCTATTGAAAGGGCCAGACCTCATGCATCGGGCTATGGAGAAGGTTATGACCATTGAGGAACGGTTGAAAACTGCTCAGAGTCGCCAGAATTCCAATTCAGATGTGCGTCGCAGAGATTTTGAGTTCAAAGAGGATGATTGGGTATTCTTGATTGGTGAATCTGAGGATTGGTCTAGTGGCTTACAGGCTCAAGCTACCTCCAGAGATATCCTTAGTGCATTTGGTGTTTCATGTGTCTATGTTGAAGAAGGTGGTTGGATATCCTTCACACATTGTTCTGATAGAGACTATTGAGGTTAATAAAGAATTGACTTATGAGGAAATTCCAGTTTCCATTCTTGATAGACAAGTTCTAAAGCGGAGGAATAAAGAGATTGCCTCTGTAAAAGGGCTATGGCAAAACCAACAAGTTGAAGATGCCACTTAGGGGTTCGAGGAAGCGATGAAAGGGAAATACCCTCATTTGTTTGTATAACTAAGTAGTTGTGTTTTGAAAGAATGTTAAGAACTTACTTTCCATAAATTTTGTTCCATTTGTACAGTTTGTTTTTACGATGGTCCTTTTGGCAATATAATTCTTATGAGGTTATGGTTGGTGTAATTTTTCTGCTATGTTATGTCATTTGATTATGAATATGTTGTTAGGATTAGTTTCTAGGGTTCTCTAACAGGTGGATAGGCCCAAACACAAGGGAGACTCTACCAAAACCTTTAGAATATTTGGAGAGTTAGTCAAATTTGGAATATCTGATGTGTGGGAGAAACCATGTTGGGTGTTTTAGACGGACTCTATTCCTCATTCGAGGATGAATGATCCTAAGCGGGGGAGGATGTAAGGCCCCGTAAAATTTTACCAAGAATTTGGGATTCCGTAGTGCCGAGGTAGGCTAACATGATTGAAGGTTGTAGATAATCTTCGCGGCGAGCTTGCTCGCTACGGTACTGTGTAATACATTGTGGAGTTGGTAGAATAATGTTTTGCAGAACAAGGCATTCTTGGGGTCCCTTATACAACTGCAATTCTTCTTCGTGGGCCACAGAATCGCCGCAGAGTTGAACAGGAGAAGCTTAATTTTGGAGGTCATTTTGTGGTCAATTATGCGGCCGCATAACTATTTTGCACACCGCACTTCCATCGCAGAATCAGCATGAGAAATTTTAGAGGGAGGTTTTGCGGTCCACTTTGCGGCCGCAGAAGTGATTTGCAGACCGCATATCTGCCGTAGACTGGACTAGGCCCACCTAGGTTTATTGAGGTCATTTCGCGGTCCTTTCTACAGACCGCATACGTGTTTCGTGGTCGCATCTGCGATCGCAGATCCGGTTCATAGGGTCCATTTTTTGTATTTTTAAATCTGACCCAATTCTAATAAAAAGGCATAAGGGGGTGATTTGAGAGTAGAAACCTGACGTTTTTAGAGAGGGTTAAAGGACTAGAGAGAGAAGGATGAAGCTCTAACCTCCCTACTCAACCATCTTGCTCAATTTTGAAGATTCAAGGGAAATCACTCACTAGACCATCAACTATCCGGGTAAGTCTTTGTCCTAAGCATTCATGCAAATTGTTATGGGGTTTAGGTGAGATGTGGAGTAGGAAAATGGGCCATGCATGTGCATAATATGAGGTGGTATATGGGTTTGTTGAACTAAATACGAGTGGATTGTTGTTGAAATTTATTGGTGGATGAAGGAATTCCACCATAGAAACCTTGTATTCGAATTTCGGAGCTAATGCTTGATGAAGTGCCTAAATGGACTGAACACATGAACCTCTTCCTAATTATGATTCAATTTTGTCATGTCTCTAAATAGATTGAAGTCGCTAGGAGTTTCAGAATGTTGTAGTAATCTAAGGAAAGCTCAAGTGAGGTATGTTGACTCAACTCTTTTCATAGAATCGGATTCCTTGAAATTCTCATAAACTTCCACTATGGTTTTAACAAGTTCCTATTTCTGTCATTTCTGTGTGCTTCTATCGTTAGCTGGTCTAAATGTCATTCCGATCGTATAATACTAAGCTCCTCTTTTGCACTTATCCTCAATCTGTTTTGAATTGTTACATGTTTATGACCTGAAGATATAAGTTTTCTCAGTGTTTCAAATATCTTTAAATATTTTAAGATGATCCTGAAAGGAAATGAAATAATGAAGTATGAATTGCGAAATGCGGCCATCATGCTAATAACGAAAATTAAACTTGTGGCCAATAGTGCCAATAAAATGAAAGGAAGTGTGGAAGATTATGAAATGAGCTATAACTCCTTTATATGATAAATGTTTTTGGGAGTACCATTTTAGACCGAGGAATGGTAGGTTGAAATCACCTAAACTCGAAACTACACGTGCCGATGTAGGAGTGAGTGACTGAGGGGTAAATCCTTATGCTGATGTGTTGAGATTATTCCCCTTAACATGGAGGAGTTGATGTGTTGAGATTATTCCCCTTAATTGGGATGAGATGATTGCTAGCAGAAGACGATGTTGACCCACACAGAATTATGGTGAGACGGCTTAGATGATAGGGCATAGATCGGACGCCATGCCGCGCACATGGTGGTGTTGTGTTTTGATGTCGACCCTCATACTTTGGGGTGAGATGGCTTAGCCTATCGGGCAGATATCGGAATCCATGCTATAAGCATGGTGCTGTATCGGTACTAAAGATCTCCCAACTCAAAAATATTGATATTTACTTGAACATTTACTTTTTTCTTAACTTGACACTTTAATATTATCTGAGACTCTCATTGATTTCAAGTCTCTCCCCTTTTATGTTGATCCTGTATTCCATGAGATGATATTTAGCTCTATATACTAGTACTATTCTATATGTACTAACGTCGCTTTGCCGGGGATGCTGCATCTTTAATGGATGCAGGTGCTTCCTCAGCAGGCGGCATCGACCAACGATTGCGGTACACCCTCTTCTCAGCTGACTTGGTGAGCCCCACTTCATATCGAGGTCTTGTGACTTTTACTTCTTGTGCATAGTGTTTTGAGGTATAGCCGGGGCCTTGTCGCAGGCACTATCATATTACTCTCTTGTATCAATTAGAGGCTCCGTAGACATAAGTGTGGGTTGTGTTCTAATTTGGGAAGGTCAAACTAGAAATATTGTACTTGAAACACATGTTTCCACTTCTAAACTACGAATGTGTAATGTATTTTTGGTAATTGTAAATGGGGTTTCTAAAAGGAATGAAATTGGTGTTGTACATGTTACTTTTTTGTTGTCTAACTCGTGATATTCATATTCGCATTATTCATGGGTAAGGTCGGGTAGAAAGCATCAAGTAGGATCGCTTAACTGGGATATCTCGGTTGAGCACTGCTCGCACTCCCCAAGGTCGGGGAGTGATAGGGTATCTACTCCTCATGTCAGGCTCGGATTCTCAAGTAGCTTCCTCAATCGGCTGATCTCTCCAACGCACTTTCACAGAAGGAATATCCTCAGATTTCAACTTTTATACCTACTGATCTAGAATAGTCACCGACTCTTCCTCATAAGTGAAATCTTTATCAAGCTGCACTGTGATGAAGTCCAAAACATGTGACTTATCCTCACTGTACTTTCAAAATATGGAAATGTGAAATACCGGATGTACCCTTGCTAGGCTAGGAGGCAATGCAAGCTTGTAAGAAACCTCCCAAACTCTCTCTAAAATCTCAAACGGTCCAATAAATCTTGGGCTCAACTTTCCCTTCTTCATAAATTGCATCACGTCCTTCATTGGCCTATTAGCATAATTCCTTTGCATGGGCTGTGCTGTGCGAAGCCGCTCCTGAATCAATTTCACCTTCTCCAAAACATCACAAACTATCTGTGCCCAATTATCTAGCCTCATTAGTCTCAAACCAACCAACAGGAGAATAACATCACCTCCCATATAATGCCTAGTATTGAGCCATATGGATACTCGACTGGTAGCTGTTGTTGTAGACAAACTTTGCTACATGTAGAAACTGGTCCCACTAACCTCCGAAATCAATAGTGCACGCCCTCAACATATCCTCCAATATTTGAATGGTCTGCTCAGACTACCCATTCATCTGAGGGTGAAAAGCGGTACTCAACTCAACCTGTGTGCCCAACTCACATTGCCCAACTCTACAAAATTGTGTAGTGAACTTCGTGCCATGGTCAAAAACAATAAAAATAGGCACACCATATAGGCGAATAATCTCCCTGATTTAAATCTGAGCTAACCACTCTGAAGAGTAGGAAGTCATCACCGGGATGAAATGCGTACTTGGTTAATTGGTCCACAATAATCCAAACAACATCATACTTTATGAAGGTCTACGACAAGCCTACCACAAAATCCATAGTGATGTGCTCCCACTTCCACTCTGGTATCACCAACTTCTAAGTCAAACAACCGGGTTTCTAATGTTCATACTTCACCTGTTGACAATTCAAACACCGAGAGACATGTCCAACAATGTCTTTCTTCATCATCCGCCACCAATAATGCCGCTTCAATTCACGATACATCTTCGTGACACCTGGGTGAATAGAATACTGTGATCTATGAGCCTCCTCAAGGATCAACTCTCTCAACCCATCAAATTGTGAAACACAAATCTGGCCATGAAGCCGCATAACACCATCATCGCCAATAACAACCTTCTTAGTACTACCCCCTACACGTGTCTTTCAACACCAACAAGTGAGGATCATCCAATGGTTAGCGCTCCAACAAAGATGACTGCACCACAACATAGGAAGAACCCTACTAGAATACATAATATCTAACCTCATGAACATGTTGGCCAAAGCCTGAACATCCATAGATAATGGCCTCTCTACTACTGGAATTAATGCCAAACTACCCATGCTCTCCGCCTTCCTACTCAAGGCATCGGCCACCATATTAGCCTTCCTCGGATGATACATTATGGTGATATCATAGTCTTTCAATAACTTCAACCATCTTCGTTGCCTCAAATTAAGATCCTTTTGCTTGAATAGATGTTGGAGACTCCGATGATCAGTGTAGACCTTAAATGGCATGCCGTATAGGTAATGCCTCCAAATCTTGAGTGCGTGCAAAATGGCTGCTAACTCCAAATCATGCACGGGATAGTTCTTTAGATGAATCTTCAACTGACGAGACGTGTAGGCGGTCTCTCTACCATTCTACATCAATATCGTGCCAAGTTCCTTACACGATGCATCATAATACATAGTGTAAGACCCCAGACCTATGGGCAACACCAACACTGGGGTTGTAGTCAAGGCAGTCTTGAGCTTCTAAAAGCTCTCCTCACACTTATCAAACCATCTTAAAAGAGTGCCCTTCTGAGTCAACTTGGTCAATAGGGCTGAGATTGATGAAAGCCTCTCCATAAAACAGCATAGCCTGCCAAATCCAATAAGCTCTGAATCTTTGTAGCTGATGTAGGTCTGGACAAATTCTAAACTGACTCAATCTTCTTAGGATCCACCTTGATACTATCAAAAGACACAATATGACCCAAGAAGGCCACTGCATCCAACTAGAACTCACACTTCGAAAACTTGGCATATAGCTGACGATCCATTAAAGTCTGAAGTACAATCTATAGGTGCTGCTCATGGTCCTCTCTACTACCAGAGTAAACCAAAATATCATCAATGAAGATAATCACAAAGGAATCCAAATAAATCTTGAACACTAGGTTCATTAAATGCATGAAAGTTGTTGGAGCATTAGTCAAACCAAATGACATTACCAAGAACTCGTAATGACCATAACGAGTCATAAAAGTTGTCTTAGGGACATCTGATGCCCTAATATTCACTTGATGGTAGCAAGACCTCAAATCAATCTTGGAAAACACCTTGGCACCCTGAAGCTAGTCAAATAGATCATCAATCCTAGGCAACAAATGCTTGTTCTTGATGGTAACCTTGTTCAACTGCCGATAGTCAATGCACGTTCTCATCCATCTGTTCTTTTTCTTAACAAACAACAAGGGTGCACCCCAAGGTGAAACAATCGTTCTAATGAATCTATTATCAAGAAAATTCTGCAACTGATCCATCAATTCCTTCAACTCGACTGGAGCCATATGGTACGATGGAATAGAAATAGGCTGAGTGCCCAGAACTAAATTAATGCAAAAGTTAATATCCCTATCGAGTGGCATACCCGGCAAATCTGTAGGAAACACCTAATGAAACTCCCTCGAAATGTATTTGAATCCATAGGAGGAACCATCGCACTTGAATCCTTAATGAAAGTCAAATACGATAGACACCCCTTCTCAACCATACGTCGAGCCTTCAAATACGAAACCACCCTGCTAGTGGAATGACCGAGGTTCCCTCACCACTCTAATCTAGGTAACCCCCACATGGCTAAAGTCACAATCGTGGCATCACAATCCAGGATAGCGTGATACAGGGACAACCAATCCATACCATGAATGACCTCAATATCCACCATACCCAATAATAAAAGATCAACCATAGTAGCAAAACTGTTAGTAGTAACCACACAAGATCGATACACTTGATCGACCACTACAGAAAATCCAACCTGTGTAGACACAGAATATGAATATCAAGAGAATCACGAGGCATACTCAAGTGCGATGCAGAATATAAAGACATATAAGAATATGTAGAACCCAAATCAAACCACATAGAAGCATCTCTGTGACAGACTGAGACAATACCTGTAATAACTGCATCGGACGACTCCATCTCTAGACGAGTCAAAAATGCATAAAAATGAGGTTGCGCCCCACCAACCTATCCTGCACCTCTAGAATGACCTCTCACTGATTGCCTCCACCTCCAACTAGTTCTCCTCCACCTCTGTCTACCTGACCCCTGCCTCTAACTGGCTGAGTGAGTGGTGGAGCAATTGGTGCTGGAATCATGGTACAAGTACCCTGCTGTGGCATATTGTTCTAAAATTTGGGGAAATAACTCATGATATGACCCACATCTCCACACCCAAAGCAGCTTCTTGGTTGGCATGGCTGTTGAATCAGAGGCTTTCCCTGACGACCCAAATGACCCTTGTAGTAGCTCTAAATCAGTGGTGCACTAACGGAAACTGGAGGTGCACTGAATGCTAGCTGCTGGGGACCGGGTCGTAAGCACGGGTGCCTGATGTACCCTGTGTGACCTATAGTGTTGACTTTACCATCCTGATAGAATGGCCTCTACCAATGGAACCCCTCCCTCTAGAAGAGGCACCGCTAAATCCTCTAAAATGACAGGGCCTCTAATCAGAGGTCATCTTTCTCGCATGGCCTCTAATGTGCTCATTCCTCTTGCCGATCTCCACTACCTGAGTAAAAGAAATCTCAATCTTGACCTTCTGACAATCTGAAGTCTGATGGCATATGTAATACCCTTTATGAACCTCTGCACCTTCTCCCTCTCAGTAGGGATCAGGATAGCTGCATGGTGAGACAAATCAAATAACCTAGTCTTATACTGAGTAACAGTCATGCTACCCTACTGAAGGCGCTAGAACTAGCTATGCAGCTTATCTCTTTGTGTGAGGGCAATAAACTTCTCAAGAACAATTGCAAAAATTGATCCCTCTTGAGAAGAGGTGATCCGGCTAACCTAACTAGCTCATATACCTACCACTACCTGTTGAGCTACTTGGGGCTCAACTGCGGTGCTACTGCGCATGCTCTTGGCTGAGCTCTATCTCTACCTCTACCTTTGCCCTGGCCCCAACCCCTACCCCTGGTAGTGGTTGCAATCTGGGGCTTTGGCTCTTGATCAGCTGCGGATGACGCACGTGTCCTCACCACCTGTGAGAGAATAAGAGAAGAAATATTCAAACTTTATAATAGAACAAAGTTGCAATATTGAGAAAGAAAGAAAGAAAGTGAAGTTTCCTTAAAATTTATAGCTTCTAGAAGATAAGTACAGACATCTCCGTACCGATCCTCAAGAGACTACTAAGCTTGCTTAGACTCGTGATACCTATGCAACCTAGGACTCGGATACCAACATGTCACGATCCAAAATTCCAACCATGGGGTCGCGATGGCGCCTAACACTACTTGCTATGCAAGCCAACACTTAATAATAAATAAGGAACTAGTAAAACAGGTAACAACATATTGACATACAATAAGAATAAACTCCGTTACATATGATAATAAGTCTGAACCATATGCTTTTTACATAACCTCCCAGGATTTGGTGACACTGAGTACATGAGCCACTAGAATACTACATATAAGGTCTGAAAAGAAATACAATATTGTTTGATACAAAAAACATAACAATAGAGATAGGAAAAGGACTCCCAGGTCTACAAATGCCAATCAGCACTACCTTAAGTCTCTTGGAAAGGATCCGAGCAATTCACCGCTGGACGCCATTAGGACCAAAAATGGGATCTGTACAAGAAGTGCAAAGGTATAGTATGAGTACAAACGACCCCATATACTTGGTAAGTATCGAGCCTAAACTCATCAATGTAGTGACAAGGCTATGACAAGACACTCACTCTAAACCTGTATGAGCAAATAGCAGTAGAACAAATACTATATAAAGAAACGAGTAACAACATAATGAACAAAATAAGAAAATAGACGACAAAGGGGCCCAGAATATCATAACATCACAGGCTCATAACACAACATGGTAGTGAAGCATGACAACCAAGAATAACTAAAAGACATCTTATCCATTATGGCGTGCAATCCGATCTTAGTATCAACACCAACAAGGGTCCATACCATTGCAGCGCAACCCGATCCCAATATCAATAACAATACCGTTACGGCGGGCAACCAGATCCCCTTATATCAGTTCATTTGAAAATGCTCAGTAACAATTCACATGATAAGTCTCACAACATAATATTAAAGGGAGCTAGACTGCATTAATTCACCAAGGAAGTACGAGCACGAACAAGGAAGGTCAAACAATGTAATATCGAAGAGCTAGCCTCACAATATATGCCAATAAGACTTTAAAAAGTTGTAACACGAGAACAGTCTAAGGTCCCATAATACAATATTACACATTAGAGTAAACCAAGGGACAGGTAAAGACAATAAGGCAAAAAGGCACGAAGCGGGTAAAGCATCTATCTAATAACAGGAAAGGGCATGTAACAAGTAAAGGCATACATTAAATTAAAGTGTAATGCAATTAGAAGCAAGTTACAAATGAAGGTAGTTAACAAGTGAAGGCATATATGTGTGAAGAAACATGTATCAAATAAGGGCGCATAAAAAAGGAAAAATACAAAATAAGAAAAGACATAGTATAATCCAAGGCATGAAGTAAGCTAGAACACCCCGCATGCTTATACCCATGAAAATGCATATGCACCTGTCACCTTACATATACGTCGTCCCCACACATAAAACACGTAGAAAATAGATCAATCATATCCTACTTCTTTAAAATCAAGGTTAACCACGATACTTACCTCATTCTGAAATAAAATCAACAATCCAATACGGCTTTCTCTTTAGAACAAGTCTCCAAACTACACAAATCTAGTCAAATATTACACAAATAAGTCAAATCAAGCATTAGAAACTACCCCAGTATAAAAAAGAAACGATCTTGAACATATTTGGAAATGTCAATAAAACGTCAACCCGAGCCCACTTGGTCGAAACCCAAAATTATGACCAAATCCCTATTACTCATTCACCCCCGAATCCAAATATGTGATTTGTTTCGAGACCCAACCTCAATTGGTCTAAATCTCAAATTTACAAAATCCTAAATTTCTTCCAAAAACCCCTATTTCTACTCTATGAAATCTTATATTTAATAGTAAAAATTTATGAAACTTTAATGGAAATTAAAAAAAATTAGTTAAAGTTACTAATCTATGAAGTTTGAAAGAAATTGTTATCCAAAAGTGCCTCTATGTGGTGTCTAGGACTCAAAGATGGATTAAAATAAGCTAAGTCCCGAAATTCCAACCTTTTACCTAACTGCAGGTATCGCAATTGCGAACTCGAACTCTTGTTCACTATTGCAATATTCGCAAAAGTGAATGACTAATTGCAAATGCGAATAGTGCATGCGCCCCTCTGATGTCGCAAATGCAATTAAGCCTTCGCATTTGTGAATGTCCAGCCCCTCGTAAAAGCGAGCAAAACTTCACAAATGTGAAGTTATCCCTCTACTCTCCAGTGTCGCAATTGTGGCACAAGTCTTGCAAAACGGAGTCCACCAACTCGCAAAAGTGACTAGAGCAATTGCGAAGACATTTTATTTACCTTTAATTGTATATTCTTGTTATTGTCACCAATTGAAGGACATATCATATCTAGAGTAATGTCCCATGATTTTTTGCATAATTAAATTAAGCTTAAAATGAGCTTAAGAGAGTAATTAATGAAGCCTCGGGGTCATAGAGACCCACCCGAGGGTAGTGGGGTCATTGTGATGTTTTTATCATCATAATAAAAGTTACATGAGTTGGAGTTTGATAGACAAATGCATGACTCATGAAATTAGGGTAAGGATGAAGTTGAAGAAGGGCAGAGGCAACCATGTTGCCAACCAGGTCATCTGCCACACGTTTTCTCCAACCATATCGGTTTTCATAGAGAAACCGAGAGTGGAGTTATGATTTTCCCTAACCGTGTCACCAATAGTGTCACCAACCATGTCGTCTCTCACACGATTTCCCCAACCGTGCCGCAGTCCCCTGCCCCTTACATTTCCCCAACCATGTTTCCTGAAAATTAAATTTTAGCTTTGGCCTATAAACTGCCTTTAGGTCGAGGAGAGAGAAAATAAATCTCCATTTGAAAATGAAAGACTCTAGAGAGAGAAGCTCTCGCCCAGGGGCATTCAATATACTTCAAGGTGAGTATTTATGGTACAATCATGATTATGCAACATCATTTAATGCAATAACTAACACTATAATAGATCAAAATCCATAGGGATTCCTCCAATCTTCATGAAATTTCTTCAAGTCTTCAAGCTAGGGTTTTGATTTCAAGAGGTACAATCTCTATTTAATACTTGAGAACAGCTGTGGGATGAGTACTTGGGGTGTATTATGAGATAGAAATCACCATTTGGTGAGGAATAATACTAGTTCTTGAAATGAGTATTTATGAACTAGGGTTCTTAAATGAAGATAAAGATGAATAGCGACTTGGTGATTCTTAAATTATTGTTGGGTGATTATAAGAACTTCAATTGCTTATATATGAGTACAATTGAGTTGTATAACACGAATTAAGGCTTAAGTCAGAGAATGGTCAATTAAGGGTATTTTCACTAAGTTGTATACAACCCAAATAGGTCTTGTAAGCAACAAATAGACGACTTTTGGTATCCATTGATTATTATTGTGTAGATTGTGGGTTGTTGGTGACGTTGGATTGTATAGGTGAGGTTGGCAAGCATATCAAGGTATGCCGAAACTTACTACACCTCGGAGCTTTTCTCCGAATTCATGTTAGAAATCAATTAAGAAATGGATTCTAAATGTGAGTCCTAACTTGTGAGGATAAGTAGGTTGAGATTGTACCACTCCTTGCATTGTAAAAGATTTAAGTGTTAATATGTTATTTTTCTTATAAAGTGTAAAGTAAAAATATTTAAAAAATTTTTAGACATTGAGGTAACACTTGTTAAATTAAAAGGTAAATGTTCATTTGTTAATTACTATTATAAGAATTGAGAATAGACTTTTACATTGATTTTGCTCAAAATGTTGGATCATTTATGAACATCGTGATTTGATAAAATGAATCCATTTGTAATAGAATCCAATATAATAATTTGTAATCCAATATTCTTGTTAAATCCAATAGGTTATGAATCTATTTGTAATAGAAAATGTTTTGAGATTTACTAGTGAAAACCACTGAGATTGGTTCGAATGTTGAGTTCGTTACTATAAGCAATTAAACTTTATTGGATTAAATCCATATAATAATTTGAACTATAATAAATTTAAGAAAATAGTCAAAATAAATATTGTGGCTAGTAAATTCAATTAATTATTTAAGTCCAATATATATGTATTGGGCTAGTCCATTTAATTGGACTACAAGTTAAATGATGAGCCTATTTTATTAGCCCGATACTAAAATAGCTATCAGTCCATCTTTATGCCACATGTCAAGTGATGTGGCAATCCAAGTCAAATAGATAAGCCAATGAAATCATGCCATGTATCAAGAAAGAGTGGCGTACCAAGTCAAATCAACAACCAATAGAGTTGTGCGAGGTGTCTAGATGGTATTGGTCATTTCAAACAAACCACTCTATCACGACCCAAACCACCAACCGTCCATGATGGCGCCTAACTCACTTGCTAGCCTAAAAAAATGAAATACCAATACTAAACTAACAGAATTAGTACAAGTCTAAGGGAAATAAGCAATAACAACAGCGTCAATACATAACAAATCCCCCAGAATTGGTAGATACATAGTCATAAGCTCTAAAATGGAAATACAAGTCTGAAAAGCTAAATAACAATATTGTCAGAAATAATGACAACAGTACAATATGGGAAGAGACACCAGGACTGCAGTCGAGACTGCAACCCTACCTCATCTCTCGGGTGATCAACTCAGCTATAAGCCTCAGCTATTGATGATTGGGTTCGACACCTGGATCTACACAATTAAGTGCGGAGGGTAGTATGAGTGCAATCGACCCCATCTACTCAGCAAGTATCATAAATAACCTCAGCGAGGAAAAAGAAGTAAGAATTATAAATGATACTTGCTAATCACCTGTACAGTTCATAAATTTATCAAGGGCAGAATAATCTGGTAGACACTTGTACTTATTTGCATTTGTCATCCCGCTCTTTGTACTCAATGAAGTTTCATCCAGACACTTATAGTTATTCGAATTTAGTGTTTAAACCCACTCTTATCTCGCGTGTTCTTCAAATTCCTAATATTGATAACACATTAGTGTCCACGTCAAATTTTTTGTAACACCTCATTATTAATTTATTTTTTATATTATTTTAATATTTTTAATTTTCTTTTAATTGCACCATCCCTTCCACCACCTTCTTTCTCCCTCACATATTTATTCTCCACATTCCCTGCACCTTTACAAATACCTTCGAAACACCCCACAAGTAACAATTTTATAAATACATATAATCAAGAGACTAAATTCATCAAATTTTCTCCAGTTAACCACATATCATAAAAATCGTGTAACCACCAAACCTATGGTCCCTCTCTGAACACCTTTCACCGATAAAGCTTCTTTACAGCCAACACTCTACTGTAGAACCAACAATAAACCACCAAAATGAACCAGCCATTAGAAAGTACCAACCAAACGACCATCATCTCCAAAAACTTCACCCAAAATTTTTAAAAATTTTGCTACCTAAAAATTTAATGGAAATAAGTTTCACCGGCAATCTTCTCCCAGTATTTCTATTTTTTTTCGTTTGCAAAAGATTTTCAAAAGTTGGGGAATAAGGATGTGGAAAAGAAATTTTTCCAAATATTACTGCCAATCTGGCGGTGGTGTTGGATCTGTGGTAGTGAGGGATGTCACTGGTGGATAAAGAGGTGGTGGAGAAAACCTATGTTGTAGTGGGTTTTTGGTTAAAATAGAGGAAGGGGGATAACGTGAAGAAGGAAGGGGGAGAGAGAAAAATGGGGTGGAGCGTGGGGTGGGGGGAAGGTTAGAAGGGGCAGAACATGGAGGATGGCTGTGATGACCTTTCTTTCTTTTTTTTTAATTTAATTTGTTGTATTTTTCTTTCTCTTTTTTCTTATTTTAATCATTTTTCGTTTAAATACTTATATTCACGCTCCTTATATGCGTGAAATACACATATTTATTTGTCAGAGAGGTTTAAAATACTAACTTCGAATAATTATAAGTGTGTAGATAAAACTTCATTGAGTACAGGGATCGGAATGACAAACGCGAACAAGTACAAGTGTCTACCAAGCTATTCTGCCATTTAACAAGTACAGAACAATAATATGATCAAGTCATAAAGCACAGAAATAACCATCTTGGTGCACACTATTACTTAAGTACTTTGCTCAGTCAATGATCCAGCATATAAAGATGATTTGCAAGTGAATCAGGTAAATAACCAAGGAAATTGTAAGCAAAGATGAAATGCAATAACCAAAACTAACACTGGCTAGAGTTTCCTCATAATCTCAATACTCAATCAAACCACTAATCAATTTTCCTCAATCCGCATGTACACCATCAAGAAGAAACATGAGATGGTAACTCTACGGGGGATGGATCCATATCCATACGCTGCACGACATAGCCACGTGCAATAATCATAATCCGCTCAGCATGGTCACATGCTCAATATCATAATCAACCCGACATGATCACAAGCTCAACAACACAATCCGCCCGGCGTGGTCACAAGATCAACAATAAATTTTCCCGACGGGGTCACATGATCAAAAACACAATCCGCCCGGTGTGGTCACAAATCACAATCTACACGGCATGGTCACAGGCAGAATATCATAATCTACCGGCTTGGTCACAGACACAATATCATAATCCGGCTACCAGTCCAAACCATATCACAATAAAGAAAATATACAAGAATACATTTATATGATCAATGAACATCAGATTTCATACTTTTGGACTGGTATAAGTGACATACTAAGGTGTATGCATGTACAAAGTGTGCTATCATAGCTCATAACGGCAATTTCATCATAGAAATAGCAATTATCAAGTTCAATCAGGAGATTAACTTCTATGTAACCTCAAACATAGATCAAATAGATAACAACATGGTTACAAATACGAGAAATATCACAGCATAAAGCTTAACAATCAACTTAAGGCATATCATAGCCTAAGCATTACCCCGAGCATGGATCAATATCCCATTGCTTGCATATGGGCTCAACCCCACAAATATGCGCCACCCATATCACGTAGTTATCACAAATAACTCAGGCAACTAGCGCTTCAACCAAGTTTAGGCATGATACTTACCTCAAGCAAGACAAATCAGTACTCAAAGAAGCCCTTCCCACGTTAATCAATCTCTGGACGGTCCGAATCTAGTCAAATTAACTTAATATAATCAATAAAAGCCATAGGAACTGATTCCAAATGATAAAGTAAAATCTTTAACAAAAATCAAAAAGTCAACCCAAAATGTCAACCCCGAGCTCACACTCTGAAACTGGCCAAACTCACAAATTCTAAACACCCATTCTGATACGAGTCCAAAGATATGTATTTTATCCAATTCCAACCTCAAATCGACCTTCAAATCAGCAAATCTCACTTTCCAATAACATAGTAAAAAAATCCCAAATCCTACCATAAATTAGGTGTAATAATCAATAGGTAATCAAAAACTAACACCAAAATTAAGTAATAACTTATCCCTTCAGTTGTGATAAAAATGTCACGACTTCAATTTTCCACCTTAGGATGTCGTGATGGCACCTAGTCTCTAAGACTATATAATCCTAACATTTAATAATAACATAATAGAAATAACCAAAATGTGATACTAAAATAAAACCAATAAGCTTATATAAATTCCAAAAATAGAACATCAACAACATAATTTTCCAAAACCGGTGGAACTGAGTCATAAGCTCTAAAGAATATTCTAAAACCTCTACTAGAACACTGTCTGAATAAGGAGATAATAGTAATGAGAAGATAACGGAAGGTGACTCCCAGGTCTGCGGACGTCGGGCAGGAATACCTTGAAGTGTCCTGTCACAGCTAAATGATCACTAGTGCCCGGCATGGGCAGATGTACCTAGATCTGCACAATAATGTGCAGAAGCATAGTAAGAGTATACCACAACTTACCCAGTAAGTATCAAGCCTAATCTCGGTAGAGTAGTGACGAGGCCAGGTCAAGACACCTACTAGGAAAAAAAGAACTGAACAAGATAAGGTACAGTCAAATAATGTACAAGGAAGAAATAAATGACAATAAAGCATTTCAATAATGAAACTAGCAACGGAATCTAAAGCAATAAACGTAACAAGGAATGAACACATGTAAGAACATCAAGGAACCAATGCAGACAAATACAGGTAAAACAATAAGGAAATAACAAAACTATCCAACAAACAAGCCTTTTTAACATAGAGTGTGCAACAAGAATCATAACCGAGGTACTGTCTCGTATTCACATTTCACAATTTCAATCATAATATTTTCTTATATCACCGCATGAGCCTTACATTTAGTTTTGAAAATCATTTTTTCCTTAAAACCTACATGCGTTTTAGTCCACCTTATCTCACCATGTGGCTTCAAGTAGTTTTCCTACTAGCAACACGCGTATCAAGCCCACCTTATCTCACTGCATGAGTATCAACCCCTAATCTTATACCACCATATGCGTATCAATATTACAACACAATCACAACTCGCACCACAAGTTCCCAAATGCCACAACTTGCCAAAAAGTCAACAATACTAATGTTTTCACAAAAAATAGCCCATGGATCAATCACAATGTTTACAATAATCTCAATAACAAGAAGATGAATGAGGAATACTCCACAAGAAAAGATACCTCAACAATTAACAACTTCACCTCAAAGTGATAACAACTTTTACAACTTCTACACCAATAACTCAACAAGAAGATATTCCATGAAATAACAACTTCAAGTAAGGGTAATTCAACAATAAAGAGGTAACAAGACAATGAGGAATCTAACAAATTCAAGTAAGGGTAACACAAATAGCACAATCTACCCAAATCCTAAAGGGTAGTTCTGTCCCCCCCCCCCTCCCCCACAAAGTTAGGCAAGATACTTACCTCAACTAGGCCAAATCAACCCTCGAATATAGCTTTTACCCTAAAGATCGCCTCCACAAGGCTCAAATCTAACAAAAATTGACTTAATAACATCAAAAAATGCAAGAAAAATCAATTATAATAGATAAAGCTATGATCCTTACACATTTCCAAAAAACTTAACAAAAGTCAATTTCGGGCCAGCCCGGTCAAAAACCCGAGTCCAAGGGTAGATTCTGACTACCCATAGCCCCACGAGTCCATATATGTGATTAGTTTTCAAATACGAGTCCAAATCAACTCTGAAAACGCAAATCTTCATTTTTCAAAATATTGACAAAATCCCCAAATTTCCTCTTTGATTCACATAAATTTGATGTTAATTCTAAGATATAATCATGAAATATAGTTGGAAATTAATTAGAATCACTTACCCAAGGCTTGTGGATAAAAATCCCCTTTCCAAATCGCCTCCTACCGAGTCTAGGGTTCTAAAATTAGAGAATATGATGAAACATCCCGACTCCCACCATTTTTGTTCAGTTGCAGTTGTCGCAATTGTAAAGGAATTATCGCAAATGCGGTCAATGGCGACCTAAGAGGAAGTACAAAATATGACATTGGCTTCGCATTTGCGATGCCTGCCCTCATTGCAAATGCGACACTTTTATCGCAAATATGAGCCTACACAAATCTGACACTCTTCGCAATTGCGATCCAGGTATCACAATTGCGACACTTGAGATCCCCCTGTTAGGATGGAAATTGTGATGCTGGTGTTCGCAATTGCAACACATGAGGCATCAGCACACTATCAGTCCAGGCATCAGCACACCATCAGTCCAGTTTTCAGTCCAAACCATTCCACGACACGTCTGAAACTCATCCGTACACTAGCAGGCCAGTTGAAGTACATGAATGTGAGGGCGTCAAAACTACATCACCACCAAAGATGATTAAAATTGGTGCCTTTGAACCTATCCATGTGAGAAAATCATTACTTCTCCCAATAGTGAATAAAGTAACAATGGAAGAATGATCTCAAGAGGAAAGTCAATCACGTGATGGAAAACTGATGATGAAGGTTGGATTCTTGTGACCTGGCCGAGACGCTGCAAGAAAAATTCAAAAATGGAGTCAAGTAAGTGATTGAATAGTGGGAAAATGGTGATGGCCCCAAAACCCATCTAAAGGATCGTGATGGCACCTAGCCTCTAAGGCTAGGTAAGCCTAACACATGATGAGATTAACAGAAATAAACAACTTTGCTATTAAATAAAACTAATAAATAACATAACATAGCTGAAAATGATCAATAGAAATACACTAGAATCTTGAAATACAACACTATTTTGGAATACAAATAATAGTAGCAAAGGAACAATAGAAGGTGACTCTAAGGCTTGCGAGCGAAATAGCAGGTATACCTTGAAGTCTCCACAACTCTAGTTCAGCTCTCTACTGTCCGGCATGTTCCGAGGATCCTGGATCTGTACAAAAATATACAGAAGTGTAGTATGAGTACACCATAATGTTACCCAGCAAGTATAAAGGCTAACCTCAATGGAGTAGTGATGAGGTTCAAGTCAAGACACACACTAGACATAAAACATGTGCACAATATCAATATAAAACTAACAACGGAAAGTAAAATTAATAAATGGCAACAAAGAGTAAACATGTGATAACACAGCAAATTAACAGAAAAAAAAGTAAATACAAAGTGAAAGAATTTAAGGAAAACAAAAACATGTCCAAATCATCAAGCCATTATGAAACAAGATTTACAACAATCCCCGATTACCACACATCATAATCACAAATCACATGTCACCCTTATGATGTCGCGTGAGCTTCACATTTAAAATATTTTTCCTGAAATAGCTTCACGTGCATAAGCCCCCTTATCTCGCCACGTGTGCATCACAATGAAGTATTTTCCATTACTACCGACACATGCATAAGCCCCCTTATCTCGCTGCATATGCATCAATATACACACCACCCTTATGTCGCCTCATGTGCATCTTATTCACAATACAACATTCAACCCGCATTACACGTGCGCATATATCACAACATTGCTCAAACCAACAATACCAATGCCACAACAATACATAGCCCATGACTCAACAACGACATGTACAAGAATTTCAACAATAATAACACAATGGTACGGGGAAATAATTCAAGAATGAAACGTGCTTCCTATAAAAATTACTCCAAATCAAGGCATATTAATAGTGGTGTTTGTCTATAACTCCACATGTGTAGTGCATTACTTTCCTTATATTTTGGTATTTAAATGATTAATTATGCGATGTTTGAGCTTAATTGAGTTATTTTTATGTGTAGGATTATTGAAATGCATAAAGGGATGAAAGTTGCATAAAAAGATGTTGAATAAATAAGAAAATAGCATGAAAAGAAATCGGAGCAAGATAAGGGTATCTCACCCCACCTAGCTTAAGACGCGCTCAACCTCGCCCCAGACATCGCCCTGCCTGGTCTATCACGCGCTACAGACCAGGCCTCATCCAACATAAGGCATGGTCCCCCAATCCGTGAATATATTATTTCCTACTCAGTTTTTGACTTCAAGACTCCGGCCCTAGCCTATAAATAATCTCCTAAACATTGTTAGTGAGGGGTGGGTAAACTTTGAATGCGGCAAAGGCTTAGAAACACAAATGGAGCACAAAATTCATCGAATCTTCCATCTTTCATCTAGTATTCATAGCTTCTATGTTTAAAAATAATACTTTGATTATTTTTATGAATATGTCATTATTCTTGTGTTATGGGTTATTATTGACTTTTGTAGTTTGACGGTTAATTATTTTTCTTGAGTTATTATATTAATTTATTTATTTAATCTTGCTCGTAATTATTATATTGCATAGCTAACAGTAGAATACTATCTACAATTTTATAGTTGAAGTCAAAAGTGAGAACTATAGATTGCATATAAGATTAAATAGAGTAAGTTCTTGAATCCTGGCATCGGAGAATAGATTCGCGATTAGGATAGACATGTTCTAGTTGCCGTACTTGGTTATTTTCGCAGAAAATATACATGCATTCTTGTTAAATCTTATTCTATTGACATATAGTATTAGGTTGGCTTGAATAGGCGGGCGAGACAGAAGAAGTAACAACCTAAAAATTCTTCCTCCCCCTGATTCGGAACCCGAAAGACTTTTTCACAAGTTGAAGAGGGAGACAGAATCATTAGCAAGAACTGCAGAGTTGGAAATTATATTCCAATCACAACCAATCGAGATGGAAGAGAATGATAAGAGACCGGTGATTGAGGCCCCAAGGCATAGTCTTGCGAACATGACTCAGGCTATCATGAAGCCTGACATAACTGGGCATTTCGAGCTGAAACAGTACATGGTGCAGCTAATTCAATCCAAAGGGCAATTTGTGTGTTTGTCGAATGAAGATCTACAAAGTCACATATAGAATTTTTTGGATATTACAAATACATACAACTATCCAAACATCTTTAAGGACTATGTGTGACTGAGTTTGTTTTCTTTTCTCTGTTGGGGAAGTAAAGGAATGGTTGAATAAAGAGCCAGCAAACTCAATCTGCACATGGGATTATCTAGCACGAAAATTCCTCATCAAATTCTTTCCTACAAAGAAAACGATGTCACTGAGAAGCCAAATTCTCGAGTTCTAGCATAAAGATGGAAAGAATCTATGTCAAGCCTTGGAGAGATATAAAAAGCTACACAGAGATTGCCTGCATCACCGTCAAACTGATAAAGTGTTGGGTCATACTTTTGTGGATGAGTTGGACGAGACTTCCAAATTGAGTCAAAACTCAGCTTGTGGAGGTAGTTGCATGCAAAAGCCATACAGTGAGATTCAGACAGTATTGAATAATTTCACTGCAAATGATCATAACCGTCAAGGTGAGGGTGAACCATGAAGAATAATAAAAAAGAGAGCAGCAGTTAAAATTGAGCTTGATAATTTCTCAGCCATGATAGCAGATATAGCAAAGGTCGCCAATCAAGTGAATAAGATCATGATGCAGCAAGCACACCAGACGCAACATGTGCAACAGATGAATGCAGTTTGTAAAATTTGTGGAGACGGTCACACGAGTGACCAATGTCCGGTGAATCCAGAAGTTATTTATTATGTGGGCCAGTAGGGTAGGGGTCCAATGAACGAAAATGCACAATATGGGAACACTTATAATCTCAATTGGAGGAATCACCTTAACTTCTCACGGGGTGGAAATCAGGCAACTAAAAATCAATACAAACCCCAAGGAATCTACAATAAGTCCCAAAAGCCACCACCGCAGGTAGAAGAAAACACCAATGATATGTTGAAAAGCTATTAATTGACAACTAGTAGCTGAGGACTGATTTTCGAAATTTAGAGAGGTAAATTGGGTAGTTGGCTACACCACAAAATACCCGACCTGCAGGGGACCTTCCAAGTGATACAAAGAATAATCCTCAAGTAAATGTTATAACTTTGAGGAATGTCAGAGAATCGGAAGAAGTACCAAAAAGAAAGAAAGAAAAAGTCACTCTTGAAGGAGAACTAGTTCTTAAAGATGTGGTGGAAACTAAGAGAGAAATTGAGGAAAGTGAAAAGACTCCAGTTACATGGCCACCACCCCCTTCCCATAAAGATTGAAGAAGAAGAGTGATGACATATTGTTCAACAAATTTCTTTATACGTTGAGCCAAATCCAACTAAATCTCCCATTAGCTTATGTGTTACATGAAATTCTAAAATATGATAAGTACATCAAGGATATTGTGGCTAATAAGAGAAGATTGACAGAGTTTGAAACAGTAGCACATACTAATTAGTGCACTTCAAGAATTCAAAGGAAGTTACCCCAAAATTTGAAGGATCCAAGGGCTAGCATAAATTTGTTGCCCCTCTCAATTTTCAGTAAATTAGGGTTGGGGGCCCCAAGGCCAACCACTGTCATGTTGTATTTTGCTGATAGATCTATTGTCCATCCCGAGGGGGTGATAGACGATGTGCTACTATAGATTGGGCAATTTATTCTTCCGGCGGATTTTATCATATTGGACTATGATGCTAATGAACACATCCCAATCTTCTTGGGACGACCTCTCTTAGCCATTGTCGATGCTGTGATAAAAGTTCGTGAAGGTAAAATGATTCTCCTGGTTGATAATGTAAAGCAGTCTTTAATGTGTACAAGGCAATCCAGCTTCCAAGTCACTAAGAGGATCTAGTTATGATCTCAGTGGTTGAGAAAGAAGAAAAATAAAATTATGTGGGTGCATATCATGACTCTCTAGAGAAAGAACATATGTTGTTTGACAACATGGACTTTAATAATAATGTTAAGAAGGTGGTGCATCATATGGATGCATGTGCTTACATCAAAGAGATGATTAATTTCGAGCCTCTAGATAGACCGACTTGGCCACCACCCAAGCTATCCATCAAAGAAGCTCCCAATTTGGTGCTCAAATCCTTAACCTCTCACCTTCATTATGCTTATTTTGGTGCTAATTAAACTTTACATGTTGTTGTATCTTATGAGTTTTCTAATTTGCAGGAGGAAAAACTGCTTCACATGCTTAGAGAGCACAAGTGTGCGATTGTATGGACTATGGCTAACATTCGTGGTACTAGCCCATCATTTTGTATGCATACAATTCTCATGGAGGATGGGCACAAAACAAGTGTGGAATACCAAATCCGCTTGAATCCGGTCATGAAGGAAGTGGTAAGAAAGGAAGTCACAAAGAGGCTAGAGCAAGTATTATCTTTCCCATCTCTGATAACAAGTCGGTAAGCCTAGTACAGTGTGTGCCTAAGAAGGGTGGAATGATGGTTGTCATAAATAATAATAATAAATTAATTCCAAATAGAACTATCACAGGTTGGAGAATATGCATAGACTACCAAAAATTAAATAATACTACTAAAAAGGATCACCTCCCCATCCCTTTATTGATCAGATGTTAGATAGGTTGGCCAAACAAGACTACTACAGATTCTTGATGGACATTTTGGCTATAATAAAATATTAATTGCACCAGAGGACCAAGAGAAGATAACATTCACTTGTCCATATGGCACTTATGCTTTTAAGAGAATTCCATTTGGGTTGTGGAATGCACCTACGACTTTTCAAAGGTGCATGATGGAAATCGTCATTGATATGGTAGAAAAATTTGTTGAAGTTTTTATGGATGATTTTTCGTTCTTCGGACCGTGTTTTAATGAATGCTTAACGAATTTGAGTAAAGTGCTTTCCAGGTGTGAAGAGACAAAATTAGTGCTGAATTAGAAGAAGTGTCATTTTATGGTACGAGAAGGGATTGTACTCGGGCACAAAGTGTCCAAAGATGGGTTGGAGGTGGAGAAGGCAAAAGTCGAAGCAATTGATAAACTGCCACCTCCAATTTCTGTCGAAAGAGTCAGAAGCTTTCTAGGTCATTATAACACCTCATACTTTCATGCTACAATTCATCTTAAGTGAATCAATGTTAGCCGGAGAGCTTAAAGATCTTTACAAAGATAATGATGGGTTAAAAGAAGTGTTAAGAAAGTATCGTGAGGGTTGTAGGTTAAACAAATCAAAGATGATATAACCCATACTTTAAGGGTAAATTAGTAGTGATTAATATCCTAAGGAGGTCACGTTTTAAGGTAATTGAATCATATAATATTCGTATGTTTAGTTTTTAAGTCAAACAAGGTGTAAAACAAAACAAATCAAAAGTTGTCGTAAGTTACATTTATAATTTGACCTAAATTTAGGTCTAATGTCACTGAGCTTTTTCTCTAAATATAATTTGAGTTACGAGGTGATACACCCATCAAATTGATGATCTACGAGTCTAGTTTTCAACGTATTAAATCGTTCGTCAATAGATCACCAGAATAGAGAGATATTCGCGTTTTTGCGAGACTGCACAAACATCTCCCTTGGGACCCACAAAGTCAGTGGAAGCTTACCTTGTTATATAAAGTAGTAGATTTCGTCTTTATGTCTCATTTTCGACCAAATCAGACCTCCAAGCATCTTTAAACTCCCTCTAATCATATCCTAAATATTCATACACAAATCCAAGTCCAAACCAGTTAAGTTCTTCATTAAAAGTATTGTAGAAGTGGTAGAGATCACTTATATGATGTTGTTGATGTGTTGTGAGTTCTTCCAAGTCTAAGGAGAGTTGTTCTTGGAGTTTTTATTTCTATTTAAAGGTAAGCTCTTCTTCTCCTACATGAGTTTGATCATATCTAAGCCCTATATAAGTTGTTTGAAGCTAGAAGTTATGAGTTGACGGTCAAAAGACGTAAAGAAGTTGTGATACCATGTTGGACTATTTTGAGGTGTTTTTATGATGTTGTTGTGGCTGGAGTTTTGGGAGATTTTATATATATATATATATATATATATATATATATATATATATGTGTGTGTGTGTGTGTGTGTGTGTGTGTGTATGTGTGTGTGTGTGTGTGTGTATGTTGTTAATATGTAACTTGAAGAGAAGAAGAAGTGTAGAAGAGTGTTTTGTTGCTAGTTAAGGACCGAGCTTGTCGATCGATGTATCGTAAGCTAGCTATTCCTAAGCTTAATGTTTGACCTATTGTTATTGTTATATTGTATTGTTGGGCTGTTCTCGTGTTGTTAAGGTGCTGGATAAATGGATTAAGGGTGGCCTTGTTATTGTTGATGTTGTGACCTTGAGAGAGGTGAAATAAACGGGGGAGATGTTGTCCCATTTGCCGTAGAACAAGCTTCACGTAGTAGCTAGTTGATGTGTTACTATTGTTGATAGTAGTGTTATTTTCAATTGGTGTATATTATATTGAAGAGGAGACTTTCCCACCATCTTCGTCGAAGGATCGACTTAAAGGTATGTAAGGCGTTCCCTTTCTTCTTCCAGCATGTGCCGTAGTGACGTCACCCTTATAAGAGGTTCAAGGGGACGAGTCCTAGCGTATGTCCTATGATTACCGGTTAAGAGCCTCCAATAGTTCAAAAGTGAATATAGATAAGAAATGAGTTACTCGCAGTTGTAATCCACAGATAATTCCTAGAAATAAGTAGAGACAACATGGAACTTATGTTGAGTCTACGGCGAGAAGTACAACCTTCATTTAACGGTAAATTATAAATGGCTCACGAGTAGAAATCACGTATAGAACCTATGATCTTAAAAAATGGCCGAAGTAGTTTCCATTGGTTGGTGAAGGTAAGCTACGGAAGAGCCCTAATGCTAATAAGAGAGAGATGTAAATTAAGATATGTGATAAGTTGCTTAACAAGAACCTCCTCGTAAATTTAAAGGCTATGAATGAGCAAGCTAACGAATGAAGAATAGAACGTATGTAGAAGAATGTAAGGTCGCACAAGTTATGTAATGCATTGTACTACCTAACTAGAATAATCATGTGCATGCAAAAATAGTAATGAAATTCCATACGTTAAATGAAGTAGAGATTGAGTTAACGAATGCGATGAGTCGCTTGAAATAATATGAAATACGAGCCATACGATGTACCAAATAAATTTTTAAAGGTAAGATTATACGAATCTCGAAAGCCTTTTACTAATATATGTAAATCTGAGAATAGTTATGAGTTTCCTTAAAGCTAACGAGTAGGGATTACGAGTTGCCGAATACTAACTAAGAGTTACGTAAAGTATTAGAAGAAGTTATATGTTATAGACAAAAGTACCTAGCTTGTAAGATATTAATTGTTGCATGTTATTGTAATATTATTTATGCATAAGTATGTTCCCTATGGACTGTCTATGAACATGTAGGGGATAATGAAGGTTAACCTATGAACGGTCCATGAAACACATAGGTATGATAAAGTTTGGCTATGGATAGTCCCATGTATACGCATAGTCCGACCCTAATATTGTGAGCCGTACAGATGCTCTACTTTGCTACGCGTACGTGCCACCGGATAGTAATGTTGTAGTGTGACTTACGGACGTTCTACCTTGCTATGCGTAAGAACCACTTTGTATTCTAATAATAAGTAACAATGATGATGCAACAAGAGATCACTAATCAAAGGTTGGTAGAAATAGTTCAGAATCGTATGATAGGTTGAGTTGTTCAATCAGATAGCAGGACCAAGTGGTCCAAGTGATAGCAATCTAGTAAGCCGATCTAAAGTACGTGGTAAGCCCACTCTTATTCTTATCATTCAGCCGACTATTTTTGTAGTCATTCATGCTTTTCAGTTTTCAGAATTTATTTATATGTATTGTTTACATACTTGGTACATCTCATTGTACTACCATCCCATTGGTGGGGCGCTGCACTTCATGCCTGCAGGTGTAAGTAATCAGTTTGATGAGCCCTGAAAGTAGACAAGATTGATATTTAGCGGGAAATTGGTAAGACACCATCTCTTCCGGAGTATAGCCGAGTCTAGAGGTCATGATATCAGATTTTGTCATGGACTTACGGGTAGGCCAGGGCCTTGTCCCGATGATATTTTGATGTCAAATACTATTAGAGGCTTTGTAGACACAGGTTCAGTATATACAATATGTTATTGGCCTTGCCGGCGCTCATTTATATTTTCTTTTTAGGTTGTCTGGTATTGATACTCATAGTGGTCTCCTCGGCCCGAACATGTATAGATTTTATCTATAGGATGAGATGTTTTTTGTTTAAGCATTGTGCAGATCAGTTGATGCACTGTTATGTCCCTGGGGAGGAGATGGAAGCAATTTTGCATGATTGTCATGCCTCACCTTATGAAGGGCACCGTGGTTGAGACAAAATGGTTGCAAAGGTATTGTAGTCGGGATTCTATTAGCCCACTCTGTCCAAGGATGCACATGATTCTGTGAAAAGATGTGATAGGTGCAAAAGAATGAGCAATTCCAAGGCGGCATGCGACGCCGTTGAAGGGCATACTTGAGGTCGAAATCTTCGATGTTTGTGGTATAGACTTCATGGGGCTGTTTCCATAATCCAATAGGCATAGATACATCTTGGTTACAATTGATTATGTGTTAAAGTGGGTAGAGGCTGTGGCTTTGCCTACGAATGATGGTAAGGTGGTGGTGAACTTTGTGGAGAAAAAACTTTTTACGAGATTTGGAACTCTGCGTGCTTTGATTAGTGATGGAGGTAGTCACTTTTGTGATAAATTGTTGGGCAACCTCTTGGCTAAGTATGGAGTGAAAGACAAGGTTGCAACTGCCTCTTATCTGCAACCCATTGGTCAAGTCAAGGTTTTTAAATAGGGAGGTGAGGAAAATTTTGGAGACGCTGCTAGCAAGCTGGATGACGCTCTATGGGCGTATAAAACTGCATATAAAACTCCAATTGGTACTTTGCCGTATATATTGGTTTATGGGAAGACATGTCACTTTCTCGTTGAGCTTGAGCACAAGGCATATTGGGAAATCAAGTAGCTCAACTTTGATATGGATCTAGTTGGGGAAAAATGAATGTTGCAACTCAATAAGCTCGAAGACTTTCAATTTCGCGCATATGAGAATGCAAAGCTGTATAAAGAAAAAACAAAGAGATGGAATGAAAAGCATATTTTTCATCGTGAGTTTGAACCAAACCAAGCCATTCTATTATTCAATTCATGGTTGAAGCTCTTTCCTGGGAAGCTCCAAGTCTAGATGGTCGTGGCCATTTGAAGTGGTGCGGGCTATAAAGCATGAAGGTGTTGAGTTTGTGGGATCCCTAAAGTGATGGCACATTTTTAGTCAATGGGCAAAAAGTTAAACACTATTGGGATGAAAACTTCGATAGACTTGGTGGATGCTTGAGGGAATATTTTGCATCGTCCTGCGACGTTATGTCAAGCACTTCATGTGAGACAACCCATGGTGATGTTGTAAACATCATGCCATGACAATAACTAAGGCACTTGTTGGGAGGCAACCAAATTTGTAGATTACTTTGGATTAATTTGTTTTTTCTTTTTTGCTTTTAGGTACTAACGGGTTGATTTTGGTGTTTGAATAGGTACGGCAGCAATATCAGGAAGTCAAAACGCATAAAGGAGTAAAAAATGGACCCCGCCTTTCACCCCAAGCTGGCATGGTTTGCCCAGGCGCGAGCTCCAACTCGCTACACACCTCGCGCTACGCCCCCTCCACCTCGCCCGAAAGCTCGAGTCACCTGGCCAGGCACAACTCCTTCCTCCCCCCCCCCCCCCGGCGTTTGGCCTCGTGACGCCTGGGTACGTCCTGCCTCTTTTTTCTTTTATTTTTATTTCACCTACTCTCACACAAGCACAAACACCCCCATGAACCCCATAAGATTGATATTTTTATTTTTTGAACGAGTGTTTACACTAAAGTCTCAAGCCGATTTGGGAAGAGTGAGGCAATCCCTCACCCGCACAAGAGCTTACACAACTAGTGTGCGCCAAGTGTTTGTTAAAATACCTCAAATGCAATTTTTGTCCCAACTGGAGCTCGATTCTCTGAGATTGATATACTAGGAAATTGTGAGCTTAATTAAGATAAAATTTTAAGTGTGGGGTGGCTCACCGGAGCCGGGTTATATTGTTAAAAGTTTGGTAAATAAGTTGTGTTCACATGTGAACTAATTGAAATGAATATACTGACGTGCTTATATTGTGCAATGTAAGGTCTAAGTAACCTTGATTTAATTGAGGAACAGTGTGTTAAGATCTTAAGTGTTGGGTCATTACAACCACATGTTGAGTAGACGAGGAGGATGACGAGGAGTGACCAGGGAGTTTTCTTACCACCCTTCTTGTTTTTAATTGCTTTTATATACACTAAGGACACTGCATGATTTAAGTGTGGGGTGAAAAATTATTTGTGGTTTGTACATTAGAATATTAGTATTTTTTAGATTCTTATTTTTTTATTTAGCTTTTTGTTTTCTATTTTTGCATTAGTTAATTACAGAAAAAATTAGAAAAATTTGGACTTTTCCCAACGATGGATATCCTAGGCAGTTTTTTTGAGGGATTTAGGTCTAACCAAAAACCCAAAAAAAAAAGTGAAAAATAGAAAAATCTAAAAATATGTATTGTACTTTTATTTAGGTAGTAATAATTTTCCGTGATTTTTGATTTTTCTTTATGCCTCGGTTCCTTTTCATGGGATATAGTTTGAACCGGGTGGTAGTTTTTTTATTTTTAGAGTAGAGTAGGACTTATAAAATATAGGGGAAGAAAGATGAGATTCCTAAGCGCTCTTGACTTGTTTGATAGTAGCATATTTAGGCTTTGGCATGTGTTGTATATTTTCTATATTTTGAAATTGTCTATGAGGCCTTTATAGATTGGATAGCATGTTGTGTGACGCCTATGTCTCATTTTTTTGAATTATGTTCACTTTGAGATTAATGCTTAATATCTTGTGGCTTTGGGGAATATTTGCATTAGTTTAGAGTCGCAATAGGACCGTCTTTAGTGAGTCATGTGCCTTGTGTGAAGTGAGATTTTTGTGTAGTCAATTTCATAACAAATGTTTGTCTAGAACTTGTCTGGTATGTGAGTTGAAGCAAAATTTTAGGTGATGCTCGATTTGAAAAATGATTTTAGGCTTTCTTTGATCTTTTTGAGCATAAATGCTTATCACAAATAAAATATATCCCTAGTTAATCATTTTGAGCTTATAGACTTTTATTTGGCACCCATATTACAAGTCTATTTCCTTTTTGTTCTTAATTGACATTGTCTTGATCCTTTTACCTCTTAAAGTACTTTAATTATGAAATAAGAGCTAAAATAAGTAAGGAGGGAATTCGGGTGGCTTTCGAGTGGAACCAATGAAAGAAAGAAAGATTCCCTTATTTTGTAATAGAATACACCACTAGCGAAAATTCTAGAAGAAGGGAAAATTGTTATTGAAAAAAAAAAGAAGAAAAAAAAAGGAAACAAAATATGTAGATGAATAAAATGAGATCTTGTCCTTGCTATTGGGTATAAATTAAAGTAGTACTTAATGAAAGAGAAAACATTGTTTGGGGTTATTTTAGTTGTGAAATTGAAAATAGGATCGAAGAATTTGCATTTAAAAGTTAATTTTGTGATGTGTTAAAGTTCTTGGGAAGGTGGGCCACTATTCCTAAAATATATCTTACCCATCCCTTGGCCCACGTTGTAACCATGAAAAAAGTTCTAATTGATTTTAGATCGAGCGATCCTACATTAGTAGAGATTTACGTTATGGGCAAGCCTATGGTACCAATTGCATGCATGTGACTTCTTTTGTGAGAGTAATTGATTTTTTGATATATGTAATTCCTTAAAATATATTTGGGCAATTTGTTTGAATGTATGGATTAAACATACTCTCTTTTTCTTGTTGTGAGGAAACATGATTTTACGAGAGATAGGCCACATTATTAGATTTTTCTATAATGTTAAGTATTCAAGCCATGAGTGCATTGTGATATTGAGTTCGTTTTTGAGGGTAGGATTGTTATGAGTATGTTATCTTTATTGTGAATATTTTTGAAAAATGGCATAAGTAAAGGGAAGTGTATGTGATTGCATATGCTAAAGTCAAATTGTTGCTATCAACTATGGTCATTGGTGCAGTGTACTTCAAATGTGTTAAATATAAAGTGCTCAAAGATAGAGTAAATTGTTGGTAGACTCGAGGACGAGAAACGTTTAACTGTAAGATAGTGATGTTTGGCTATAATTTCATATTTTTAGTGCATTACTTGCCTTACATTTCAGTATTTAATGATTAATTATGCGATGTCTGAGCTTAATTGAGGTATTTTTAAGCGTAAGATCATTGGAATGCATAGAGAGTTGCAAGTTGCACAAGAAAAGAGCATGAAAAGGAGAAAATCAAAGTAAAACAAGGGTACCTCATCCCAGGCCTCGCCCCACCTGGCTTAAGCGTGCTCAACCTCGCCTCGCCTGGTCTATGGCGCACTACAGGCCAGGCCTCGCCTCGCTTAATGTCTGGTCCCCCAGTCCATGAATAAATTATTTTCTACTCAGTTTTTGACTTGGGGACTCTGACCCTAGTCTATAAATACCTCCTAAATATGATTAGTGAGGGGTGGGTAAATTTTGAAGGCGACAGGGGCTTAGAAACACAAATGGAGCACGAAATTCATCGAATCTTACATCTTTCATCTAGTATTCATAGCTCCTATGTTTAAAAATAATACTTTGATTATTGTTATGAATATTAGTGGCTAAGAACCTCATTATTCTGGTGTTATGGGTTATTATTAACTATTATAGTTTGACGATTGATTATTTTGCTTGAGTTATCATATTAATTTATTTATTCAATCTTGTACTTAATTATTCTATTGCGTAGCTAATAATTGAATATTGCCTACAAATTTATAGTTGAACTCGAAAGTGGGAACTATAGATTGCATATAAAAATGAATAGAGTAAGTTCTTGAATCCGGGCATCGGAGAATAGATTCACGATTAGGATAGATATATTCTAGTTGCCTTACTTGGTTATTTTTGCAGGAAATATACATTCATTCTTGTTAATTCCGATTCTATATACATATAGTATTAGGTTAGCTTCAATAGGCGAGCGAAGCCTCGAAAGAACTTCGCGAGCATAATAAACTCTGTCAATTATCAAATTAGATAAATCAAGTAATTAAATCAATAGGAAGAATGCAATAGGAGAGATATTAATCCCATAACCCTGGAATATTCCCATCTCATTTAATTCTTTCTAAGTGTTTGCTTGTTTTCTTTGCATCTTTGAATTCTCTTGCTTGTTTGTAATTTCGTAGTAATTTTTTATTAGTAAAAATAAAAAATATTTTCATAACCACTTGAGCAATAAACTTATAAGTAGTATAAATCAAGTAATTAAATCAACTGGAAGAACGCAATAGGAGATATATTAATCCCATAACCCCAGAATATTCCTATCTCATTTAATTCTTTCTAAGTGTTTGTTTGTTTTCTTTGCATTTTTGAATTTTTTGCTTGTTTGTAATTTCATAGTAATTTTTTATTAGTAAAAATCAAAAATATCTTCTTCATAACCACTTGAGCAATAAACTTCTAAGTAGTATAAATCAAGTAATTAAATCAACTGGAAGAACGCAATAGGAGAGATATTAATCCTATAACCCCGGAATATTCCCATCTCATTTAATTCTTTCTAAGTGTTTACTTGTTTGGTTTGCATCTTTGAATTTCTTGCTTGGTTTTAATTTCGTAGTAATTTTTTATTAGTAAAAATCAAAAACATCTTCTTAATAACCACTTGAGCAATAAACTTATAAGTAGTATAGATTGGACGAGAATTAATCATAAATCCTCGTGGGACGATATTTTCTCATCACTTTATTACTTGTTTACCGTGTATACTTGCGTGTGCGTTTTGGACCCAACAAATAGACTAAGGTCTAATCCGGTCAATCAACACACATATGCTTGTGTACACACTCGTTACCTTGTGTACCCATCATTTCACATAGCATAAATAATGCAATTAGACCAAATCCTAAGGGGTAGTTCCCCCACACAAAGTTAGGCAAGATACTTACCTCAATTAGGCCAAATCAACACTCAAAACATTGCCAACTTTCGGAAAAACAAGCCAAATAAACCTAGGAACCTCCGAATCCAATTTCGGGTATACGCCTTAGTCAAAAATCAGTATAAAAACCTATTGGAACCATCAAAATATTATTACTAGGTTGTTTTTACAAAAGTCAAACCTCGGTCAATATTTCTTACTTAAGATTCTAAACTAAGAACCTATCGATCCAAATCATTCCAAAACCTCCCCAAAACAAAACTAACCATCCCCACAAGTTATGAAACCACAAATACATATACGGGAAGCATCAAAAGGGAAAACGGGGCTTAAATGCACAAAATGACCAGTCGGGTCGTTACATTCTCCCCCTCTTAAACAAACATTCGTCCTCGAACGAGTATAGAGACATACCTTATGTGCCAAAATGATGCGGATAACGGCTTCTCATATCATACTCGGTCTACCAAGTCACCTCCTCGACTTGTTGACCTCTCCACTAAGACTTCACCAACGCTATGTTCTTCGACCTCAACTTCCACACCTGCCTGTCCAAAATAGCCACCGGCTCCTCAACATAGGTCAAATCCTTTCCAATTGTATGGATCTAAAATCTAACACATGAGATGGATCACCATAGTACTTGCGGATCACAGAAACATGAAACACCGGGTCAACTCCTGATAAGTTGGGTGGCAATGCAAGTCTGTAGGCCACCTCACCCACTCTTTCAAGAATCTTAAAAGGACCAATATACTGAGGAATCAACTTTCCCTTCTTCCCGAACCTCATCACACCCTTCATGAGTGAAACTCTGAGTAGGACCCTCTCACCCACCATGAATGCTACATCGCGAGCCCTCCGATCAACATAACTCTTCTACCTGGACTGTGTTGTACGAAGCCGATCCTGAATCAACTTCACCTTTTCCAAGGCATCTCAAACTATAACCCACTAATCTATCATTAATTATATCATTTAATTTCGGATTTGGGGTGAAAATTGAAAAAATTTGAGAAAACTTCTTAGACCAAATTTTGGGGTTTTGATCGAGATTTTGGTATCGGATTTGAGTGAATTTGGTATGGTTAGACTCGTGAGTGAATGGGTGATTGTATTTTGTGACTTTTACCCGATTCCAAGATGTGGGCCCGGGGAGGCTTTTTGAGCAATTTTTCAACTTCTTGCGTTAGCTTTGATTTCATTAACTAGATTAGTTTCTTATAGTTATATTTATGCTATGTAATTGATTTTGCCTAGATTTGGACAACTCGGAGCCGTATATTCATGGAAAAGGCATTGTGACTGATTGATTGCGCTTGGTTCGAGGTAAGTGGCTTACCTAACTTTGCGTGGGAGAACTCCCCTTAGGATTTGGTACTGTTTGATATGTGAGCGCCGTGTAGGTGAGGTGACGAGTACGTACACAGTCTATTTGTTGTAAAACTCTATTTTTCACTAAGTCATAACTTGTTTTCTCCTTATTCGAAACATACTAGCATATGTAACTATCCTGTTTAGACTAGAATAGCATGCCTACTTGTTTAACTGCCTATTTGAACTCTATGCAATATGTTTAGTGAAATTACTTGCTTTCCTTGACTTGAACTTAGTCTAAACTATAGTATTTCTTGTTGTAACTGTTATTTCGATTGGTTGCGCTTCATATTTACTTTGGGACTACGGAACGGTAATCCAGGAGATCCACCTGTACAGTATATTTACTTTGGGACTACGGAACGGTATTCCGGGAGATCCTCCTACTCAGCATATTTATTTTGGGACTACAGAACAGTATTCCGGGAGATCCCCCTGCACATTTACGTTTGGGACTACGTGACGGTATCTCGAAAGATCCCCTGTTATTATCACTATGTTCTAAACTGTTGTCTTTCATTGATTCTATTCCTATTAGATTTCCGTATTTAATTTTACTGCTATAATTCATTTTGTCTTATTTCATTATATTTATACCAGTAGGGCCCTGACCTGATCTCGTCACTACTCGACCGAGGTTAGGCTTGGCACTTACTGGGTACCGTTGTGATGTACTCACGCCCTTTTCTACACATGTTTTTCGTGTGCAGATCCAAGTTCATCTTACCATCCTCATCATTAGTTGCAGTTGCTGCTGCTTATTGGAGACTTCAAGGTACATCTGCTCGCGCCCGCAGATCCTCAGAGTCCCCCTCTATCCCCCTATATTCATTTTTCCTCTTTCTATAGAAAAGATGTATAGAACAGTTAAAACTTCTTAGCAGCTTGTGACTTGCGGGTTTCCGGGTTTTGGGAATGTTTTTCGTACTTTTTCAGAGGTGATAATTGTATATGTCGAGTGGCACTCAGTTGCTTATTAGATATTTGTTACTGTTAGTAGTTAATGTTCATGCTTTTGTTTCATATCCGCAAAGTGTTAGGCTTACCTAGTCGTAGAGACTAGGTGCCGTCACGACGGTTCACGAAGGGAGAAATTGGGTCGTGATACGTACCATCCACCATCATTTAATCCACAGGTTGCAGGTTCGAGGGCTCTGATACCAAATGTCAGGATCTCAATCAATTAATTAAGAAAATCAATCAATTTTTTGGGATAATTTTCTGTTTATATTGAAACTGAAACAACTGCGATTACAAACTACTAATCCAAATGAAAAAAGAACTAATGAAACTGAGCTAATCAGAATCCTATAGCTGAGTTACAGATGAGAAGATTTAGAAAAGAAAGGAAGAGAAAAAGATGAGAAGTGAGAAGAAGAGAGAGAATTGGAAAAATTCCCGTTGGTTCAATTCACCCCTACTCAACTAGTTTGTTGAGCTTTATAACAAACTCGTCCAGCTGGTAGCATCTGAGCCCTTGAATCTCATTAACTAAAATTCAATCACGCCCTTCGATTAAGTGCTAGTTATTCATGTACTTCCCCTCTTAGCTTCAAGCTCCCTTGGCTACATTTTCTTTTATTTGCATTTCTCAGGTCATGACACAGTAATATTCTCTCGAAAGAAGATTACCTGCTAGGTACTACAAGCCAAGCCCCCTGTCTCATGTGTGGAGCGTGTCGATGCGTTGATTTCTTCACATACAAAAAAATCCAATATATGTTTATGTACCCTATTGTGCTTCTTTTATAAGGGTGTAACAACAAGTCTCCTTCTCACAATAGAATTCATAAAGATAAGGGATAGGATGACTCTCCACATAATAAGGTTGTTGATATACATGCAAAATATTTTAAACAATCTTTCTAGTTTGTTGGAAGGCTGAATCAAAATAAGACTATTACACCTTTTGTAGAACTGAAACACAAAAGGGGCTGGTACCAAAAAAAAAAAAAGGAAACCTTCTTTGAATTCCAAGAGTTGAAAAAACTGAGAAGACTAATTAACAAAAAGGAAAAAGAAAGGTGAATCATTGGGACTCGAAAAAGAGGCCAGCAAAATGATACGACAAATCAAGTTCATGTCGCTACTTTCTCGGTTAGACAAGATTCAATAATTGGGTCACTAGTCCGCTAAGCCCATGAGACAGAGAAAACAAAAATTGAAAAATTACCAGCTATGTCCATTTATAAGTAGTTTATTATAAAAATTGGTCAATTCATAAAATATTACTAATAGTAGCCAATTAGCTATTTGTAACTAAAAAAGGTTAAATTTTTGTTTTCTTTTGAGTGGGTGTTACTAGAATAGATTTGGTACATCTTGGGGAGCTTGAATCTGAGTGTTGGGATGATTTGGTGGAGTTTTAAAATAGTTTGAATTAAAAATTTGAAGTAGATTATTTGTGTATGATTTCTGTATCACATTGTGTATTATTTGTGTATCACATTTGTATCATATTTGTATCAGATATGTATCACATATATATCCATATATACATGTGTCTGAGCTACATGCGTGATACATGTGTCGCAGAAGAATTCTTTGAACTCGATTAGACTACGAATTTTGATACCAAATCAGTCCAAATCACCTTCAATCATCCTCAAATTTTATATATTGACTCATCTATATGTTTTCAATTAATTTTAATCATACCCATTAAAAAGATCCTTTTTGCTTATATATTAGGAATTTTATATATATTTATTTTTATATTTAATTACCTTATTTGCTACCTCATGCATGAAATTTCCTTTCCGTCGTGCATATGGTGTTTCTAATCACGCTTAAAATATAGAAGGAGATTTGTGCGTGTGATAATTCTTAGAGAGAAAGAACCTTATTTATTTGAATTTTTAATTTTTATATGTGCTTGGCTAGTTTTAGTAAGTCTATGATTAATGGCTAGAGGTTGGTATGTTGGAACATATTTGAGATATTTGTATAAGATTCCCATAATATTTTGTGTTTCAATTGCTCTAAGCCTACATGTAGTCCTTACATATACTTCAAGCCTAGTGGCTAATAAATTAGATTAATTATTTAAGCCCAGTATATATGTGATGGGTTGGTCCATTTAATTGGCATACAAGTTAAATGATGAGCCCATTTTTTAGCCCGATACATAGCTATTAGTTCATCTTAAAGCCCAGACTCATACCACATGTCAAGTGATGTGGCAATCCAAGCCAAATAGATGAGCCAATGAAATTATGCCATGTGTCAAGAAGGGTTAACATACCAGGTCAAATCAACAACTAATGGAGTTGTGCCAAGTGTCTAGAAGGTATTGGTCAGTTCAAACGGACCAATCAAATCGTAGAGCCACACCACTCCCTACAACTACAAATAAAGGTCTTCATAAAGTTAAATAACACTACAAGTGAGAACAAGAAGCAAACAGAGAGCTCGTGGATCAAAAGCTGCAGATTTCTTTAAAAGCTACAAGTTCAAGCACTCAAGCAATCAAGCTACAAGTTCAAGTTCAAGTTCAAGATCAAGAACGAAGGCAAATCAAATACCAACGAGTTCAATATCAAATTAATTGTTCGTGGCGAATAATTCGATCAAGTTCAAACCGGAGATTCAAGACCAAGCTTTACAAGCCCATGAATCAAATCAAAATTAAGCTCATCAAGATAAATTTATATTCTTGAAGTATAAGAAAAATACTATAGAGATTGTAACACTCATCATTCATTGAAATCAAAATCTACATTTGTTACGAAATTTTACTTTCTAGTCTTGATTATTTATTTTTCTCGATGTAAAAATTTATTGTCTACAATTACCATGGAACTACACGCACCGGTGTAGGGACACATTCCAAGGCTAAACCGAGGTTTGTGGGATAAAGTCCCTCCGTTGTAAGGAAAAATGATAATTAATGTAATGAGGTAAATCAACTCGTACGATATTATGGGAAGCCGCCGAGACAAGAAGGGTCAAATTCTTATTGCTAGATTGATCACCTAGTGTTGTTCTATTATGTCGATATCACTATAGTGCTCCCGGTTAAAGATAAATCTCACTTTATTTTATTAACGCTTGATTCTAAATGAAGACTTTAAAATATGTTTCACATTATTGCCTTTTTTTATTTTCTAAATTATTAATTGATATAAATATTTACTTCTTATATTAATTGTTATGCATATCTAAAATTTCTAAAATCTTGTCCTACTTTTTTTATTTGGGAAACCAATTTATGATTCATACTAGGCATGTGGAACATAGGCCCATTGGCAAAATTTCAATTTATCTGTTTCAGGGACTGGAAGCAAGCAACTTGAGCGTCGTGTATAAGATTGCTCCACATCTCCTGTTGTTACTTTTTGGTTCGACTTCACACTTATACTCGTGGAGGACTTTATTACTATTCTTTTGAGTCTCTAAGGTGTGCCTCATATGATTATTTCGTTCCGTGTCATAGAAATTCCATAGACAATAATAGTATTTATTTTTGGGCTGTAATTCTGCGGTTACCAATATGGAATGAATGAAACTCTTTGCCTATAACAACCCGGCCGGTCATTTCAAGTTAAAGCATTTTCGTTCAATGGTGTGAGACTTTGATTTGCTTCATATATGTAATATGACATAGCTGTGTGGTTGGGTTTGATTTTTGAGAGGTTCAGAGTTCATTTGGAAGAGTGATTCTCAATTTTGAAGCTTAAGCTGGAAGATTGATCAAGGTTTGGCTTTTCAGTAGATAATCTCATCGGGATTTTATGGTTTTAATAGGTTCGTATGGTAATTTTGGACTCGGGTGTACGTTCGGATTCGAATTTTGGATGTTCCTAAAAGGTTTTGGCTCTATTTGTGAAAAGTTGGCAATTTGATAAATTTGAGAGCTCGTAGGTTTCACCGGGAGTTGACTTGAGTGCTATCAGACTCCTACTATGATTTTGAGACTTTGAATATGTTCATTTGGTTTATTGAAACTATTATGCAAAGTTTGGTTGTAATTCAGAATGTCTAAGTGTGATTCGGATGCGTTCGGCGAAGTTGGAATGTTTGAAAGTTAAGATAATAATTTGATATTTAAATCTTAATTTTGATGTTATTTGTTTGTGTTTCGAGCCTTTGGATAAATTTGGATAATATATTTGGACTGGTTCGTATGATTGGACATGATCCCGAGGGGATTGGGTGATTTTTGGGGTGGTTTCAAACCTTTTCGGATGAGTTTGCATTGAAGGTTTTCTAATGCCTCTGATATGCTTTGCAATTGCGAAGGGATGATCGCGTTCGTGTAGTGAATCGAACTTTTATGAAAATTTTGGAGTTAATCTGAAGTGTCTAAGTGTAATTCAGAGACTCTTTTGAAAGAATGAAAATTTAATATTTTGAGCCTTTGTACAAGTCTATATAGGTTATTTGGACTTATAGGAATGATTGGATAAAGTCTCAAGGGGCTTGGGTGGGTTTTAGTGCATTTGGAGCAAGTTTTGAAAGATTTGAAATGCTGAAAATTTGATTTTCTACATTTAACTTGATTTGAAGATTCCATGATAAAAGTTGTAGCTCTTTAAATCTAATTTTTAGAAATTCAAATTGTTCATCATTACGACATCTCTACAAAATGTAATGACTGTTTTAGTAAAGGAAGAGCAACACTGTCAATTCTTAGAAAAATTTCTGCACTTGAATATTTAATCCCATTTAGTACTTGGATTTTATTATTATCATTTTGGGAGCTAGTGTCATGACCTAAAATCCCGCCTTAGGTATCATGATGGCACCTAGTCTCTAAAACTAGGTAAGATGATTACTTACAATAATTTAGCCTGTTTAACAATGATATTTTAAAACAGAGTTTAATAAAAAAACTGAAATAAGGTGAACAAGCCTACGCGGCAATAATCACAATAATCTCCCAAGACTAGGTAATACAGAGTCAGGAGCTCTAGCTGAATCCATAGAATGGTCTCAAAAATCAAAATACAATATTGTTAGGATAACAAACTGACAGTACAATTAAAAGAAAAGGACTCCAAGAGACTGAGACGACCAAGCAGCTCTGCCTTGAATCCTCGCGATTAAGAAGCTAACTCTGCCTGAGGCCGATTTCTCCAATACCTGGATCTATACAAAAATGTGTAGAAGTATAGTATGAGTACACCACGGTCGGTACCCAGTGAGTATCAAGACTAACTTCGGTGGAGTAGTGGTGAGGTACAAGTCAAGAAACCTACTAGTCAAAATAACATGTGCAATATAGAAGTATAAAGCTAATAATGAAAGAAGGAATCAATAAGTGAAAACAAGAATCAACATGTGATATAAACAGTAAAGTAATAAGAACACCGTTAATGTACAAGTGAAACCAAATGAAGAAAACAAATGACAATCAATTAATCAAACCGTTCTAACACAAGTCTCAAAATGAAATTACTCTGAGATTCCTCATCTCATAATCACAAGTCATGAGTCCCAAATCACAAATCATACACTCACGGCACCTAGTGCCCACATTTTTAATCACCACCGCACAGATAATTCACATGCCAATATCTCTATCCGTCCGGCATGGTCACAGGATCACAATCACAATCCGCCCGACGTGGTCATAGGCCCAATATCACGATCCACCCGGCATGGACACAAGGCCACTATCACAATCCGACCGGCATGGTTACATGCTAAATATTATAATGAAAGTAGATAATACAAGAATACATGGACATGATCAATAGATTTCTAGTTTCATACTCCTGAACCGATGTAAGTGACATGATATGGTGTATGCTTGTGCGAGTATACTATAATAATCTAAGTCAACAAGTAAGGTGTCATGCCCCAAAACCGAGGAGTGCGACCGGCACTCAATCGAGTGAACCCGGTCGGGCAAGCCTATTAGATTTTCTCATGAGTAAATAGAATATTTTTTTTTTGGTTAATCAAACAATAAAGTGATCATGTCTGCAGTACTAATTTCTTACCGTTAGGTTCTTCATTTTAAAGTTTCAATTCCACACACATTTTTCATAATCTGAAATGGAAATAGTAATTCAAATACAACACAATGAGTTTGACTTCCCCAGCCTACGGAGCCTCTATAGATAAAGAAGAGTACAATGATAATGTCGGCAACAAGGCCCCGGCTATACCTCAAACAGAATACACAAAGTACAAAAGATTCATGACCCCGGGATGAAGTGGGGCTCACCAAGTTAGCTGGGAAGAAGGTGTACTACTATCACTAATCAAAATCTCCTGCTGTGGAACCACCTGCATCCATTTAAAGATGTAGCGCCCCCAGCAAAAGGGACGTTAGTACTGTCGAATAGCACTAGTATGTATAACTAAACACCCTCTCAATAGAATGACAAATAATACAAACAAGATTATCATAATATCAATGGAAGCCTTAATCAACATCAAACCTCAATTTAGGATAAAGACAGTGTTCAGATAATTCCCATATCTCACATTGGGAGATTTTTAGAATCGATATACCATTGTCCACAATACCATTATTCACAATACCAGTACCACCGTACTCTCAGCACGGAATCCGATCATGACCCGATCGGCTAGGCTATCTCATTAGAGACATCAACCACAATTACTTTCAATATTAATACCACCGTCTTTAACATGGAGTCCGATCACGACCCGATCGTCTAGCCTATCCATTAGGGATATCGACCACAATCACTAATTCGATTACAATTTTCAGCACAATCACCACCATGTGTGCGGCATGGTGTCCGATCACGACCCGATCGGCTAGGCTGTCTTTTTCGAGACATTAACCTTTTTATATCAATCATCGCATTTCATACTTCTTTAACATCATTACATTTTATTTGCACTAATGGCCATAATTATATAATAATTCTTGGCACGTTGGCCGTATTTAGTATTTCATTCTCACCTTTTCACTTTCAAACATCAACATCATCATTACCAACAACAACAATTCAATTCAAGGTGTGTAGTACACATGTGAGAAATTAAGAGTCTAAAGCACATAGAGATACTTCATAAAATTTGGCATAATAGCCTTAGTTTGAACTTGACTTGAAGTCGAAACATTATTAATGCACGGCCCATACTTGAACACATCCTCAATTGATAACATAACATAGCATAAATAAAGCATTTAGGATACTTATTGAACATATAACTCTCAACCTAATTTTACTCGGAATAGCCGCTTTTATAATGAATCACTCGGGACTTACATAATATACATGAATATCGTGGGATTCAATTCTAAGAGAAGCGTTTAGCCAACATAACTCAATCGAGCTTCCTTAACTCTAAAATATGTTGGAATTCTTAGCAACTTCAATCTCTAGGATGAAGACCTAGTGAGTTTCCCTTCTTAATCTTCCAAAATTTGAGCAAGAATTGAAGAATAATTATTGAGGAACACCTTCTCACTCTAGGGCACTCACTCTCACTCTAAAATGTCAGATTTTAGCTCAAAATGTCCCAAAGCGTGTATTTAATAAAGTAGGGTCGGGTTTTAAAAATCCAAAAATAGAGCTCCAGAACAAGGTCTGCGATCGCATAATCAATATGTGGACTGTATATCGGTCGCATAATTGGTGTCCACAACCGGCAAAAATCTGTTTGTGTCTGCGGTCACTATACAGCCCGCAGACCAGTTTTGCGGTCGCATAATGAACCACAGAATATTTCTGTAGTCGCATAGTCGACTGCAGAATGGCATCCAAATGACCCTCTCTTGCCTTACCTCTGCGGCCTGCAGAGTGATTTTGTGGTCGCATAATGTACCGCAGAAACACATTTCGCTGCCAAAATTTTTGCTTTACTTTCTGGTGCATTGTTCAACTCAAAAAGTCCAATTTCTAAAATCCTTAAACATGTAAAAACCAATTCGGCACCACGAAGCATTATTTTTCCTTAGCGAAATTTTACGGGGCCTTACATAAGGTGCATGACATACACAAAGAAAATCACACCATCACAGGAATATCATCATCCTAATGCCCCCAGGCCATCACATATCATCCCTGACATAGCCACCCTTATCTCTCCATATTAATAACATCATAATAGCCACCCTTATCGATCCTCCTAGACATTTAACATAATAGTCACCCGTATCACTCTGCCCAGACAATATTATTAGCCACTCATATCACTCTGATAGCCACCCGTATCACTACGCATAACAATCATCAATAGTGAGATGACACCCTTATGCTCCGCATAACGACAAAGTGAGATGCCACCCTTATGCTCCACATAACAACAATCAACTCACAACAAATTCACATATGCTAACATCACAACAACATGACATATCAACTCGTACCCCAAGTGCCCATAGGCCACAACCTCTTAACAACAACAATACCAATATCACTATAACTAATAGCCCACGGCTCAAACACGATGTGTACGAAATCTCGATAGCAACAAAATGAACGGGGAAAGTAACTCAACAAATGAACAATATCCCATTAAACAACAACGTCAACAAAAATAGGTTAATGACTTTCAATAACTTCAACTTCAATTAATTGCTTAAGAATAAATTCAATAATGAAGGTATTTCCATGAAATGACAAACTTCGAATTCTAGTACATGACATAAGCTAATAATAAAGAGATGGCATGAACCAGAAACTACGTCTAAATGCATCATAATAACTCGGCAACGACAGAATAACATGTAACAATAATTTCAATTAATAATAATTCAACAATAAAGGAAGTCACATAATAATAAAAGAGGTAACAACTTCAAATAAAGCATATAAGAGTAAAATTGACAAGTAAAAGATATGACATGTGCTAACAACTTCAAATAAAGCATGTGAGGACAAACTTGAAAAATAAAAAATATAACATGTTCTTACAACTTCAAATAAATACATGAAAGAATCCTAAGAGTCTAAACCGATCAATTTTCATATATAAGTCTGAGTATGCACTCGTCACCTCGCGTACACATCTTTCACATAATTCAAATAATATAATAAATCCTAAATCCTAAGGGGTAATTCTCCCACACAAAGTTAGGCAAGATACTTACCTTAAAGAAGCTAAATCAATACTCTAAAATGACTTTCTCGAGTATTATAATATCGAGGTTTCCAGGTACCGAGAGGTCTAGTTAAGAGAGCAAAGAAGAGTTTGAGACAGCGTGATGTCTCGCTTGAGGTTCTAAAATAATATAAGGAAATATGTGCTGCTAGCAAGTTAAAGGAAGGATGCGAGTAGTATAAATAGATATGTGTAGGTCGTAAGCTAAAGTATGGTAGAGCAACAAGGTTTTAGGTAGACATGATTAAGGATAAGAAAAGGTGAGTGAGAAGGTGACGAGAATAGGTAAGGACTAAGTATTAAGCCCATCAAAATAAGAGAGCTTATGGTTCCCGTAAGTTATAAAAAGCTCTATATGACTTGAATGAACTCAGAGGAGTTTAAGACTAAGAGAATTTAGAAGAGATGGAATGCTGCCCTAGTACTAGAATAAGGGTGTAATTGTCATTCTTAAGATGAACAGTAATGAGGAAGAATTAAAAGACTTAGATTTATACATATAGGATAAGCAACGAGAGAGTAACCTAGAGTTGGGTAGCAAACCTCGGTAATAACAAACTGAAGTAAGTGTTATGGTATAGTATGACCTACCTAAATGTCGTAAATCAATAAGAATAGATAACCGAGGCTATGAAACAAAATATAGCAACAGTCGTATGTTTGACAAAGTATAGAGTGAAGCACCTCAGTACACCTATAGATACCCAGAGGGACAACTTGTCATAGTACTATATATATTCACAAATTAAGGCCTAGATATTGGCTAAAAGCTGGAGGAAAAAGGAGAGAAGAGTCGCATAGGCATGCATACAAGGACAGAGTCATACAGGCAGCATGACAGAAGGTAGCGACAGTTCCGAGATTGGAAGAATTTTGACCACAGGTCGTGGTGTGAGAAAGAGACCTAAAGGGTTGAATGCCCTAGCCTTTGGATTTATTCACAGAATAGTTGCCTAGATAGAAAGGACAATATTGAAGTATTCATAAGATCAATGGGTTATGAGACTGATAAGCGCATCAGTCAACATTCGAGGATGAATGTTCCAAAGGGAGGGATGATGTTACACCCCATGTTTTCGTACGTAAAAGTATGTCCCAAGTCAATTAATGTAAGTTGAGAAATGAGATCATCTTTGAAAGTACATAAAGTAAGTTAATCATGTTAACTTGGAGGTTACAAATATTTAAGATCATGAATAACAAGTGCCAAGAGGGTTGGAAGGCTTAGAAGCTAAACAAATTGAAGAAAATAAGTTTTGTCGGAAGTCGATAAGTTGGGAATGTTATAACATGTATTTTTAGGGTGAGACTAGGGTGATTAACATGATAAGGAGGTTATATTATGAGTGACGTTAGTCGTATGATAGTCGTGTATTTTTTTTTATAGTCAAGTGAGTTGTGGAACAAAAGTTGGCAAAGGTCATCACAAGTTACATTCATAAATGTGTTGAACAAGGTCCAATGTAGCTGAGCTTTTCTCCCATTATACTTGGAATTACTCGATGAATCACCTACAAAACCGAAGTTCTACATGTCTAGTTTCTAAATTATTAAACCATTTATAAATACGACATTGGAGTAGTGAGATATTTACGTTTTTGCAAGACTACGCAGGAAGCCCCTATGGGACCCACTTGGTCGGTGACCGACCTTTACTTGTTTTTATCTCGTTTTTGGGATGAGCTTTGCTCATTTTTTGACCTCCTTCCATCGTCACACTCTCCAAACTCTCCCAAATAGTTCCTCCAAGGATCCAAACAAATTTCAAATAAATACACCATAATCCAACATCAAAGTTAGCCAAAGGTGAAGAATAACCCCTCTATGGTGTTGTGATGTGAATAAGGATGCTGCTGAGCTACGTTAAGCTTAGGATTCGAATTTTATCTACTTCATAATGTATTTTTAACATACCTTTGATTTTATTTAAGGTTAATTACATGTTGGTTGTGGTTTTGGAGTGAAAGATTACAAGATAGCACTTAAAAGGGGAAGAGATGTTGTTATCATTTGTTGGGTTGTTTTATATATATATATATATATATATATATATATATATATATATATATATATATATATATATATATATATATATATATATATATATATATATATATATGTTGTTATGGCTGGAAAATGGGGGAAATAACTTGATTATGATATGGTTTCTGTTGTTATGCATTTCTATATGTTTATCAAGTGAATTTGTGAAAGAAACATATGAAACTTTAGATTGGAAGTGAAGATTAGCTTAAGTCACTTCTATGATGTTGTATTGCCATTGAGGGCTGTTGTAAGCTAAATATAACTTGGATTTCGACTTGAAGCTACTGTAGGAGGTATGTTTATTGTGTTCTTGTATGTTCTTAATGTTATCTTGATGTTGATCAAGTTAAATGGATGGACTAGACATGCACTAGTGAATAAAGTTGCTAATTGAGAATAGTTGGAGTTGTGAATTGTTTCTTTTGTTATAAATATATGGTATAAGGCTGGAATCATTGATGAAAGACTTCATTATAATGTTAATGATACTGTTAAGTTAATGTAGGAAGTCTATAAGGGGTGATATGGGTAATACGGATTCCAATCGGAGCTTGCCGCTCATCGTGAAGTAGTTGTGACTTGTTGTTGTTATATGGTGTCTTGCTATTGATATTTATGTGTTGCTGGATTTCTCTGGCTGTTGTTGTTGGTATATGGTATTGGAGGAGGCCCTTATTACCGCAGATATATTGCCGAATTTACGTAAATGAGCTAATAGCTTAAGTAACGGACTTAGCCTTTACTCAGCACTGATTTTGAATCTCCTTATACTATGGTAGATTTAATTGAGTTGTTTGAAGAGTTGCTTGGGAGGTATTAAGGATTCAACGGGGTTAAGGTATGTTAAAGATAAACCTTTCCTTCATTTTGTCATGATTCTGTAACTACATGTGTTTGATAACGAGACATAAAGAGAAGTTCATATTCCTGGATTTATGTACATTATCCTAATCTCATAAGTTATCATATTCTCCCTTATCGGGACTTTATTCAGTTAAGTATTGTCTTCTTCCAGTCAAGAGAGTAGAGGGTCTATATATATATATATACAACATTATAGTATTTTCACCATCAACATTACAGTATTTTCACCACAATCGAGCTATAATCGGTGGGCAGGCCCCTATTGGGAGACCTTTGATCAAAAGGTAAGTTATAAATAGAGCCCTACTATGGCTGAGCGCCTATGAGAGAGCCCAAAATGGTCGAGATATCGAGACTAGTATGGTCGAGTGCCTATGAGCGAGCCTACTACGGCAGAACAGTTACACATACCGAGCCTTATAAGGCCGGACGACTATTGTACTTACTATATTGAGAGAGTTGAGTCAGTATCAGCAGGTAAGCATATCTAAAGATTATCTTTGACTCCCAGTTACTTTCAGTTAATATATTATCAGTTCAGTTTCAACTTTCAGTTATTCTGTTGCCTTACATACTCGGTACATTATTTCGTACTAACGTCCCTTTTACTGGGGACGCTGTATTTCATGCCTGCAGGTCATGATAGATAGCTGGATAGACCTTCTTAGTAGACAGAGTCAAACATCAGCTCGGTTGGAAAGCGCCAATTCCTTAGAATTACCAGGTCTAGTCCTTGGAGTCCATTTTATATATACTGGTTTTATGGGTAGGTCAAGGCCCTATCCCGACCATGATACAGTTTTATTATCTTTAGAGGCTTGTGGACGAGTCCTGTATATTTTGTATGTTAGTATTGTGGCCTTGCTAGCCCTGTGTGCATGTTAAGTTTGGTATTGCTGGTTGTAGACATTCATGGCGGCCTCGTCGTCCTGCACAGTTATGTATAAGAGCTTTTGGGTATGTGTTACCCCTCATATGAGAGAGACATTATTTTTAGATGATTCAGAATATGACCTCATCGGCCTAAGTTGAGGGTTACCCCTCCATAGTTCACAGTTACAGAGTGGTACGCTCGGGCCGATTATGGCATCGGGTGCCGACCATGCCTCTTTAGTTTTGGGGTGTGAAACCCTATGCATAACTCAACCGAGTACCAACGTAACGTATCCTTATTATCATACTATTATGGGTAAATGATCCGGAAAGGCCGTCATGAGATAACCAAAATTAAATCTAAGAGAATACTCGACATAGGATGACCCAACATGGTATACAAACTTATACATGTGACATATAGGCCTATAAGACCGAAATGATCATTTGTACACTCAAAACATAGGCCGATAATACCATACAATCATCCATACACATGACATCTTTCTACAAGCCTCTAAGAGTCCATAAATATCATAAAGCCCGGTACAGGGCCCCGCCATACCAATCAATACATGTCCAAAGCATACTGACCAAATAGACAACTCCGGAGCAAGTGGAGTGCACCAACACCTTCCGCTGAGCTGATAGCCTACTAGGAGGAATGTCAACCTATCTTTGGGGACCTGCGGGCATGAAACGCAGTGTCCCCAGGCAAAAGGGATGTCAGTACAAATAAAGTACCGAGTATGTAAGGCATGAAAGAAATATATATAAGACATGAAAGAAACATGGAGTAAAGAACTCAACTTGTAAGTCTGAATAGCTCTGTGACAAATAAAACATTTATAATGTCATGCATATGTGTATAAATGTCATATCATGCATAGGTATATGCGTACATAGCATCATCACACCTCTAAGGGCATCCCATCATATCATCTCGGCCTCTGTGGGAAAAATCATCAACGTATACCAGCTAATCAGGTGGTGGTGCGTATATAGTGCCATAACCTTTCTCCATACCCCATATACATATAATATATACGTATATAATGCTATCTGGTCATGGGTAATTGTACATGCATAAATTAATGCAATGCATAAGAAGTAAGTCAACAAGATCTCTCGGGATGTCATAAGATCTATATGCCTTAACATACCTTCACAGACGATATAATAATAGGACACATGGGGAATCAAGAACATAGGCACCCCTAGTACTTCTAAGAATTGTGTCATTTGTGAAAGTTCCACGTTTGCTCATTTCGTTTGTATCATATATGGATCATGCCAAAAGGAAATAAGGGAGAGCCTTAACATACCTTAACTCTGTTGAGTCCTTAATACCTTCCAAGCAATTCTTCAAATAACTCAACTCAATCCACCACAACACAAGGAGATTCAAAATCAGTACTGAGTAAAGGTTAAGTCCGCGACTTAAACTTGTAGCTCGTTTATATAAATTTGGGCAGCATCTCCCCTGTAACAAGGGCCTCCTCCAATACCATATACCAATAACAACAACCAGAGCAATACAATAAGAACAACATCAACAATAGGGTACAAAATATTTCATTAACAAGTAATCAACATATCACGACAAGTGGAAAGCTCGGATTGAATCCCTTTAGCACGCTTCAACCACATTATCATTCATTCTTGAACTTAGTAATATATCCTATATAATAACCAATACCTTTTAAAGGATTTCCAGCCTTGTACTCAATTTCAAAGCTACTCAAAATAGCCTAACACAAGATAATATCACTGTGGACAACTTCCAAGTGCTTTATAGCCATTTCTTTTCTAGTTACCAATTTCCTCAACAATATTGACATGTAAACCAACATAATCATACTAAAAATGTCATAGCCAACTTATTTTCCATAATTTCCAGCCACTTAAAGTCCATAAGAGCAACTTTCAAATCAATCCGTCAAGAACAACAACATCTCCAGCTAATCCAAGTATTATCTTGTAGTTTATCATCCTAACAACTTAACCAACATACAAGAAAGCTTAAGCAAAATTAGTAGGCTATTATACTCACCTTAGCCAGTAGCAACAACTTGAAATTTCAGCCAAACACAGCTCACAATTATCCTCAATGACAACACAACCTCAGAGAGGTGTTGTTCTTTACGAGAACTAACTTTTGATGTTGAAATATAGTGTAATCACTTTGGAATTACTTCAATCCCTTATGGTATCTGTTTCGGAGGGTTAGGAGGAGTGTAGGGAAGTGGTTGGGTCAAAAAATGAGAAATAAATGTCGTCCAAATCATTTTTTAAGTGAAGTAGGTCGACCACCCCCTAAGTGGGTCCCATTGGGAGCTACTTGCGCAGTCTCGCAAAAATGTGAATATATCTCTACTCCGATATTGTATCGACGAACGGTTTAATGCGTTAAAAACTAGACTTGTAGATATTCAATTTGATATGTAGATGATCCTGTAATTACAAGTATATTAGGATAAAAGCTCTGCTATATTTGACCTAATTTTCAGTACATTATGAATGTAACTTGTGATGACCTTTGCCAATGTTTGTTCCACAACTCTCTTGACTTCAAAACGTAATGCACGACTATCATACGACTAAAATAACTCATAACATAGCCTCCTTATCATGTTAAGAACCAAAGTGTCACCCCAAAGTGCATGTTATAACATTCCAAACTTATCGACTTTCGACGAAACTTATTTTTCGTTTAGCTTCTAAGCTTTCCAACCCTCTTGGTACTTGTTATTCATGATCCATTATTAACTTACTTTATGTACCTTCAAAGACGATCTAATTTCTGATCTTACATCAATTGACTTATGACGTACTCTCACATATAAAAATATACATTCTCCCTGTCTTAAACAAACGTTCGTCCTCGAACGGGTCAAGAATCATACCCGGAGTTATGAATAAGTGTGGACATCTATTCTGTATGTCCTCCTCAGTCTCCCAAGTCGCCTCCTTAACTGGTTGACCCCTCCACTGGACCTTTACCGCTGCAATCTTCTTAGACCTCAACTGGTGAACTTGCATGTCAAAAATAGCAACCGGCTCCTCCTCATAACCCAAGCTCTCATCTAGATGAACTGTGTTGTAATCTAACACATATGACCTATTGGCATGGTACTTTCGGAATATAGACATGTGGAAAACTGGATGGACTCCTGATAGACTGGGAGGCAAAGCAAGCTCGTAAGCAACCTCCCAATTCGCCTCAACACCTCAATTGGGCCAATAAACCTCGGACTCAGCTTGCCCTTGTTTTCAAATCTCATGATACCCTTCAGCGGCAAGACATTCAAGAGAACTTTCTCGCCCACCATAAATGACAAGTCACGCGCTTTCTGATCCGCGTAACTCTTCTGTCTTGATTGTGTTATGCGAAGTCTCTCCTAAATCAACATTACCTTATACAAGGAATCCTTTACCAAATCAGTGCCACATAACCTAGCCTCGCCGGGCTCAATCTAACTAATAGGGGAACGACATCGCCGACCATATAAAGCCTCAAATGGAGCCATCTCGATGTTGGACTGATAACTGTTGTTATTAGAAAACTCGCCCAATGGTAAGAATCGATCCCTCTACCCTCCGAAGTCAATCACACACACTCTAAGCATATCCTCCAAAATCTAAATTGTTCGCTCCGACTGCCCGTCGGTCTGCGGATGAAAGGCTGTGCTGAGCTCTACCCGGGTACCCAACTCACTATGTACTGCTCTCCAGAAATGCAAAGTTAACTGAGGGCCTCTATTTGAAATAATGGAAATAGGCACACCATGCAACCAGATGATCTCCTGAATAAATATCTGGGCCAACCTCTCTGAAGAGTACATAGTCACAACCGGAATAAAGTGTGCCGACTTGGTCAGTCTGTCGACATTGACCCAAACAACATCAAATTACCTCAATGCCCGCAACAACCCAACTTCAAAATCCATAGTGATGCGCTCCCACTTCCACTCCGGTATAACCATTTGCTGAAGTATACACCTGGACTCTGGTGCTCATACTTAACCTGCTAGCAATTTAGGGATGTCGCCACATACTCAACTATGTCCTCCTTCATCTGCCACCACCAGTAATGCTGCCTTAGGTAATGACACATCTTTGTAGCACGTGAATGAATAGAATACTGCAAACTGTGTGCTTCCTCTAGAATCGTCTCCCTCAGGACATCAACATTAAGAACACATAGGAGACCCTACAGTCACAGAACACCATCATCACCGATAGAAACCTCTTTGGCACCACCCCGTAGCACCGTCTCTCTAAGAACCAGCAAGTGCGGATCGTCATACTGACGAGCCTTAATCTACTCAAATTAAGAAGATTGTGCCACAACACATGCAAGAACTCGATTAGGCTCTGAAATATCCAACCTTAAAAGTCTGTTAGTTAAGGACTGAATGTCCAAATCCAATGGCCTCTCCTCTGCTGAAATGAATGCCAAACTATCCATATCCTCTGTCTTTCTACTCAAGGCATCCGCAACCACATTTCCCTTGCCCGGATGATAAAGAATAGTAATACCATAATACTTCAGTAACTCAAGCCACCTGTGCTGCCTTAGATTAAGATCCCTCTACTTAAACAAATGCTGCAATCTATGGTCATCTTTGTAAATCTCACACGACACCCCATAAAGATAATGCCTCCAGATCTTGAGAGCGTGAACTATCGCGGCCAACTCCAAATCATGTGCGCTGTAATTCTTCTTGTGAGGCTTCAGCTGACGTGAAGCATATGCAATAACTCGCCCATCCTTCATCAACACACAACCTAAACCAATGCGTGAAGCGTCGCAATACACATTATACATCCCTGAACAAGACGACAACACTAACACCAGTATTGTAGTCAATGTGGTCTTGAGATTCTGGTAGCTTGCCTCGCAATCATTGGACCATCTAAACGGAGCAACCTTCTGAGTCAATCTTGTCAAAAGAGCTGTAATAGATTAGAAGCCTTCCACAAACTGATGATAGTAACCTACTAACCCTAATAAATTCCTGATCTCGGTAACTATGGTAGGACGAGGCCAACTCTGAACTGCTTTGATCTTCCTAAGATCTACCTTAATACCCTCACCTAACATAACATGACCCAAGAATGCCACAGAATCTAACCAGAACACATGTTTTAAGAATTTAGCATATAGCTTCTGTTCCCGCAAGGTCTGAAGCACAACTCTCAAATGCTGCTCATGCTCCTCCATACTACGCGAGTAGATCAATATGTCATCAATGAAGACAATGACAATTGAGTTAAGACATGGCCTGAACACCTGATTCATCAAATCCATAAACGTCGTCGGGGCGTTAGTCAAGCTGAAGGACATTACTAAACACTCATAGTGCCTATATCTAGTTCGGAAAGCCATCTTTGAAACATCCGAAGCACGAATCTTCAAATGATGATACCCAGGCCTCAAGTCGATCTTAGAGAACACCCTGGCACCCTGTAACTGGTCGAATAAATCATCGATCCGTGGCAATGGGTACTTGTTCTTAATGGTAATTTTGTTAAACTGGCGGTAATCAATGCACATCCTCATACTCCCATCATTCTTCTTCACGAATAATAGCGGTGCACCCCACGAGGACACACTCGGCCTGATGAATCCCTTCACGAGCAATGCCTCAAGTTGTTCCTTCACCTCTTTCTGAGCCATGCGGTACGGTGGAATATAGATAGGTTTGGTAATTGGCGCCAAATCAATACTAAAATCGATATCACGATCTGGTGGTATGCCTGGTAGATCAGAAAGAAATACATTGGAGAACTCCCGGACCACGGGCACTGAATAAATTATGGGAGTCTCCACAGCGGTATCCCGAACATAAGCCAAATAGGCCAAACAACCCTTCGAGAGTCCGTGTCAAGCCTTCAATAAAGAAATAACTCGGCTAGATGTACTAATAGATGAACCCCTCCACTCCAATCTCGGTAACTTTGGCATCACCAAAGTAACAGTTTTGGCATGGCAACCAAGAATGAGATGGTACGAAAACAACCAGCCCATGCCCAGGATGACCTCAAAGTCGGTCATATCAAGCAAAAGAAGATTTGCTCTAGTCTCATAGCCATAGCAAGTCACTACACAGGACTGGTAAACCCGATCCACAATAACAGAATCACCCACAGGCGTGGACACATAAACAGGAACACCCAAGGACACATGAGAGACATCCAGATAAGGAGCAAATAGAGACAACACATATGAATATGTAGACCCTGGATCAAATAGTACTGAAGCATCCATACCGCAGATAGAAATAATACATGTGATCATGGCGTTTGAGGTTACTGCATCTTGTCTGGCTGGAAAGGCATAGAACCTAGCTGGTGCTCCACCTGGTGGCCTTCATCTCTAGGGCAACCCCTACTGTAACACCCCAAAATGAATTCAAGGTTTCGTGGTACCGGAGTAGGTATACGTGTTTAGGGATTTTAGAAATTCTTCGCGGCTCGGAATTTTTGGGTTGAACAATGCACTGGAAAGTAAAGGAAATATTTTGGCAGCGAAATGCATTTATGTGGTCCATTATGCAACCGCAGAATCACTCTGCGGGCCGCATAATGACCACAGAAGTGAGGCAGGAGAGGTCAGTTTGGATGCAATTCTGCGGTTGACTATGTTACCACAGAACTGTTCTGCGGTTTATTGTGCGGTCGCAGAACTGGTGTGCGGGCCGCATAGTGACCGCAGACACAAACAGATTTTTGCCAGTTTTGGACTCCAATTAGCGATCGATATGCGATCCGCATATCAATTATGTGATCGCATATGCGATCACAGACCTTGTTCCGGAGATCCAATTTTGGTTTTTCTGAAAACCCGACCCTACTTCATTAAATAAACGCAAAGGGTCATTTTTTAGCAAAACTTCTGATGTTTTAGAGAGAAGGGAGAGTGTTTTAGAGAGAGAGAGGATACCTTAGGCTAATTATTCATCAAGTCTTGCTCAAATCATGGAAGATTAACAAGGAAAACCCACAAGTTCTTCATCTAAAGGGTAAGGTTCCATACCTTAGTTTTCAATTGCTAATTTGGGTAGAAGATGGTTGATTAGGAGTATGATTCTTGGGTATGAGAGTAATATTTATACAAGCATGTACCAATAAGATTTGTGGAAAGATTGTTGAGCTTAAATAAGTAAGGAATGGGTTGTGGAGTGAAGGAAATATTGTACAAGAACCTTGTGGTTAAATTTGCACACCTAGTGTTTGATAAAATGCTCAAATGAGCTGAGACCATGAATATCTTCCTAATTATGATTCAATTTTGTTATGTCTAAAAATAGATTGGGATTGCTAGAATTTATGGAACGTTGTAGTAATTTAAGGAAAGCTCAATTGAGCTATGTTGGCTAAAATTTCTCTCTTAGAATTGAATTCCATGATGTTCCGATAAGTTCCAAGTATGGTTGTCTCAAGTTCCTTATTCTATGTTCCGAGTTGTTCCCAATAAATTCGATTGTCTCGAATAAGCAAAGTGATGAGAATTGTGTAATCAAAACTTGTTCCGAATGTTCCTATCACATTATGTTATCCTTTGGGAATATGTTCAAGAATGACATATGTATTAAAATGCTATGTCTTTGAGTCGTGTTCCAAATGAAGGTTATGATGCCAAATTGTGTGAGAAAATATCAATGATCTTAAGACTGTTAATTGCTCATATGTGTACCTAAAGTCTTGATTGGAAATGTCTTATTGTTGATAATTTATAAAGATGGTTGGAAGTGAAATAAGTAAATTGGGGTTATAGAGTGTGGCCAATGTGCCAAGAATTTAAGTTATGATTGTGGCTAGTAATGCAAATGACTTGAGAGGATGCGATAAAGAATATGAAATAAGCCTCGACTCAATTTTTTAAAAATGACTTTGAAAATAAAATTGCCTAAGAGCTTTTGTACTCAATCCATGCCCATAAGTGGCTGCTTTAACTAATGCTTTGCTTTATAAATATATCTAGTGTGATTCGAGTTCTTACATACTCGTGTGTTGAAATTGTACATTATCATTTCTGGGGAAGAGTATTGCAAGAATAAATGGTGTATTGATTGTCTTTTATTTTTATGAGTATTTCTATTGCTGGTTGGTATGCCCCATTCTTTGGGAAGAAACCATTTGTGTTTAAAGTTCCCATTACAAATGGATTTGAAGTATATGATTTCTGAAATATTCTATATGTTGGTATTTGATGGTGATCTTTGAAATTGAAAGAGGTGAAAGTTTGGAATATCAAATACGACCATCGTGCAAGGAATAAAGAATCTTCTGAATGGCCAAATGAGCCAAGGAAATATTGCCGTTGTGAATGACTGGAAATACTAATGAGAATTTACATAATGTGAAAGATGTTGAGGTGAGTACAATTGTATTTATGTTACTTTGTGTGCAAATCAAATCAAAAATGTTTGGGAGAATCATTAGCAAAACCGAGGAAGGGTGGGTCATAAGGCCCACACCTGAAACTACACGTGCCGGTATAGAAGTGGATTGTGATTATTCCCCTTATTTGGGATGAAATTGAAACATTGGTGAAATTGTGATTATTACCCTTAATTAGGATGAAACTGGTAACAATTGTGGATTGGAAAAGTCAACCCACACAGCATATGTGGGAAGGCGGCCTAGCTGATCGGGTGGAGATCGGACACCATGTTGTGCACATGGTGGTATTACTCTTGGTAACAACTTTCTTTCGCATCACATGTCAAACCATATTGTTCGTGGGGAGATGGCCTAGCCGATCGGGCATGATCGGACTTCGTGCTAATAAAGACAGTGGTATATCGGTGCTAATGATCTCCCAACCAGAAATGTATATGAAATTCGTATTTTGAAAATTATTATGTTTTAACTGGACATTTGGATATTGTTGATTGTGACTTGCTGTTTCTATGTGTTGCCTTTTCTTATATGGGCATTCTATTTTGAAAGAGGACTTTTAGCTATACATACTAGTGCTATTCGACAGTACTAACGTCCCTTTTGCCAGGGGTGCTGCATCTTTAATGGATGCAGGTGGTTCTACAGTTGGCAGCATTGATCAGTGATAGCAGTACACTCTTTTCAGCTGATTTGGTGAGCCCCACTTAATTTTGGGGTCATGTATCTTTTGTTTCTCATGTACTATGTTTTGAGGTATAGCTGGGGCCTTGTTGCCAGCATTTCTATATTACTCTTCTATTATACTTAGAGGTTCCGTAGACAGGTTGTGGGTTGTGGTTGATGTTGGGAATTGAACTAGAAATGTTGGTATTTGGAAATGATGTTTTTCATTAATTCTATAAACTCGTAATATTTAAGAAATTATGATTGGAGCTGCTAATGGAATGAAAAGGAAGTTGTTAATAAAATCTTTTCAGTGTTTGATTAATGGAGTACATCTCCTCTTTATTCATGGATGAGTTTGGGTAAAAGGAAATCTAATAGGCTTTCTCGGCCGGGTTCTCTCGGTTGAGCGCCGGTAGCGCTCCCCGAGTTTGGGGCGTGACACCTACCCACTTGCCCTCCGCCTCCGCCTAGCCAGACGGGTGGTGCGGCAGCTAGTGCGGTAATTATGGGTTGATGGCCCTACTTTACTGCCTTGCCCCGAAGCCTAGGGCAAAATCTCTTCATATGGCCAAGCTCCCCGTACTCGTAGCAACCTCTCAGTGCGAAAGACGACTGACCTTGGGTCTGACCCTGATGACCCGAATACCCACTAGAAGAACCCTGAACGGTCGGTGGATGGTAGGAGCTCTCTAGAATGGCACTCCGAGCAGGCGGTGGTGCTGAATATATGGGCCTGCTGGACTGACCCTTCATGAACTGACCTCTGCCCCCAATCGGGGCACCACTGAATCCTCTAGAATGCCAAGGCCTATTCTCCCCCGTCATATACAATCAGCCATGGTTGCCGATACCCTCGATCCTCTGAGCTATCTCCACAACCTGCTGGTAAGGAGTCCCCATATCAACCTCTCGGGCCATAGTAACCTGGATACCATAATGCAAGCCCGCAATAAACCTCTGCACTCTCTATGCATATGTGGGGAGTATCTTAAGTTCATGGCGAGACAACTCAGAGTATCTCGCCTCATAATCAGTTACAGACATCTAACCTTGCTGAAGCCGCTCGAATTGACCCTGTAGCTTTTCCCTCTGAAAGGATGGAATATACCTCTCCAAAAAGTGGAGTGTGAACTTGTCCCTAGTCAAGGGAGGTGAACTTGCTGGCCTCCTACAAAGATAGGACTGCCACCATCTACGGGCCCTGCCCTCAAACTGAAATGTGGTGAAGTCCACCCCATTGGACTCCAATACTCCCATGTTGTGCAGTTTGTCCCTACAACGATCAATAAAGTCATGTGGGTCCTCATGTCACTCACCGTCAAAGATAGGAGGATGCAGCCTGGTCCATCTGTCCAGCTGCTTCTGCTGCTCAACGATCACCACTGGTCTGGGCTCTGGCATAACCGCAGCAATTGGCTGGGCCCCACCCGCAAGTAGTGCACCTAGGGTCTGATAAATAGCAGCATGCCCTGGGGTCTGAGCGGTAGGGGTCTGTGCTCCCCCTCCCGCCTGAGATGTGGTCGGGGTCCGCTGGAAATAAACCATCTTGCATCATAGAATCCATGAACCACAACATACGGCCCATGACCATTTGAAATCCCGGTGCAGTCATGAAATCTACCAGGGCCAGCTCAGCTGCAGGAACCTCATCCTACTCCTCAATCACAGGATCCTCCACTTGATCCATTGGTGGTACAACAGGAGCAACCCCAGTATGCCCTTCATTCTCTAATAGGAGTTGTGCGATCGCGAAGGCTAGACCTGCCATCACTATGTGAACGCGACCGGCCCTTCGCGAATGCGAAGGGCAAAGGCCTTCTGATCCACCAGATCAATCCCTTATACGCGAATGCAAAGAGCAAGATTACCCAACCCCCAAATCCTTAATCGCGAACGCGAGGCCTTCCCCACATTCGTGAAGAAGGAAACCAGAAGTGCAAGTTCCTGAAATTTTGGACTTATATCCGGGTGGTCCGAAACATACACCGAGCCACTCCGGACCCTGTCCAAATTAACCATCAAGTCCATAAACATAATATAGACCTGCTCGAAACCTCAGAACACATAAAACAACATCAAAAACTAAGAATCGCACCCAAAAACCAAATTAATCAACTTATGAACTTCAAACTTCTTCAACTAGCTACGAATGCGACGAACCATACTTAGACAACTCGGAATAACGTCAAATTTTGCGTACAAGTCATAAATCACCATACGAACCTATTCCCAATCTTGGAATACCAAACAGACATCGATATCACCAAAGTCCACTTCAAACAAAATTTAAGAAATTCTATAACCTTCAAGGCGCCAACTTTTAACATTAAGTGTCGAAACACTCTCGGATCACCCGAAACTCGATACGAACACATGCACAAGTCCAAAATTATCACGTAAACCTATTGCAACCATAAAATCCTAGTTCTGAGAGGTTTTATAAAATAACACACCAATTCAACTACCATTCACACTTGTTGCTTTCTAGATCCCCATTCCCCTATTTAAGAATATGGAAGTTCATTAATTTCATTAGGCTTGAATTGGTGTGTGATTTGTTATTTTGGTGTTGTTTGATGTGATTTTAGGCTTCGAGTAAGTTTATATTGTATTTTAGGACTTATTAGTATATTTGGATGAGGTCCTAGGGGCCTCGGGTATGACTCAGATTGAGTTCGAATTTATTTTTGACATAGAGGAATTGCAGAAGAAATCAGGCTTCTAGTTTTATCGCATCTGTGGTGGGATTTGATGCAGATGCGGAGTCGCTAATGCGTCCTTCGTTGCGTAGGTGTGCATTTGAGCCTGGCCAGGGAGGTCCGCAGTTGCGTACAAGTTTTCGCAGAAGTGGAGAGATGCTGGAGGATCAGAGGTCACAAGTGTGGAAGGAGTCCGTAGAAGAGGACTTGCTGATACGAGTTTTAGTCCGCAAAAGCAGAAGGCCGAATCTTGGAGGGAGACTCAGATGCAGTCACTATTCCATAGAAGCAAGACCGCAGATGTGGCTAAGTGACCGCAAGAGTAGAATTACTGACAGAGTTTATATTCGAATGGTTTCGTTGTTTTCCTCATTTTGGGAGTTTTGGAGCTCGTCTAAGGGTGGTTTTTGGGCGACGTTTTTGCTTCAACTAAAGAGGTAAGTAAGGTTTAATCACTTTTGATGATATATATTGTTTACCCATTGATTATTATAGCAAATTTTCATGAATTAAAGGTGGGATTTGGGGATTTTTTGGACTATGTTGTTGGAGAGTGAGATTTTATGATTTGGAATTAGATGATTTTGGTATAGTTGGACGCGTAATTAAATCGGTGTTCGGAATTTATGAATTTGGTCGGGTTCAAAGGTGCGAGCTTAGGGTTGACATTTTGGGTTGACTTTTTTATTTGAGTTAAAGATCTTAGCTTTATCCATTGGAATCATTTCCTAAGGCTTTTATTGATAGTATTAAGTTATTTTGACAAAATTCGGATCGTCCGGAGGTTTATTCACAAGGAAAGTTCTTCTTAGAGTACTAATTTGGCTTGCTTGAGGTAAGTATCATACCTAAACTTGGTTGAGTAACTAGTAGCCTGAGTTATTTGTGATAGCTATGTGCTATGGGTGCGCATACGTGTGGGGTTTGAGCCCATGTGCGAGCAACAAGGTATTTATCTATGTTCGGGGTAGTGCTTAGGCTATGATATGCCTTGAATTAACTGTTAAGCTTTAAGCTGTGATGTTTCTCATATTTGTAACCTTGTTGTGAACTATTTGATTCGTGTTTGAGGCTACATAGAGGGTAATTCCCTAAATGAACTTGATAATTGCTATTTTCGTGATGAAATTGCTGATTTGAGCTATGATAGCATTGCACACACATACACTTTAGCATGTCATTTATACAAGTCCAGAAGCATGAAATTAGATATTCATTGATCATATACATGTATTTTTGCATATTTTCTTCTGTGTGATATGATTTGGATTGTGTGCCTATGACCACGTCGGGCGGATTATGTTATTGTGCCTGTGACCACGATAGGCAGATTGTGTTGTTATGCTTGTGACCATGCTGGGAGGATTGTGTTGTTATGCATGTGACCACGCCGGGCGGATTGTGATATAGCTTGTGACTATGTCGGGCGGATTGTGATATAGCCTATGACCATGCCAGCGGATTATGATACTGAGCCTATGACCACGTCAGGTTGATAGCACATTGAATTGGCCGTGCTGCGTGTGGATATGGATCCAGCACCCTAGGGTCACCCTCTCATGTTTCTCTCTTGATGGTGTACACACATATTTGAGGAAACCTGATCAATGGTTTGGTATAAATATGGAAATATTGAGGAAAACCTAGCCAGCGTTTGTTTGGGATCTTGCATTTCATATTTACTTGCAATTTCCGTGGTTATTTACCTGAATTACTTGCATATCATCTTTATATGCTGAATCATTGACTTGGAAAAATACTTGAGTAATTGCGTGCACACACAGAGATGGTTCTTCCTATGCTTTATGACTTGATCACATTATTGTTATGTACTTGAATTTATGAAACTGTATAGGTTATAGCATGTATCATTTGTAATTCTTGCTTCTTTTACCTCGCGGGGGTTAGTTATGATACTTGTTGAGTTCATGGGGTCAGTTGTACTCATACTACACTCTGAACTTAATTGTAAAGATCCAAGTGTCGGGACCAGTCATCAGTAGCAGAGTTGCTTGTTGAGTTGATCATCGAGAAACGAGGTAGAGATGCATTCTCGTTTGCAGTCTTGGCATCTCTTTTTTCTTATGTACTATTTTTTTTAATTTCACGGTATTGTATTTAGTCATTTCAGACTTGTATTTTCGTATTGAGCTCATGACTCTTTATTTACCAGTTTTGGAGATTTTTATTATGTATTGGTGGTATTGTGCTTTATAAAGGTTTCAGACTTATATTATTTCAGTCATTTCGGCTATTATCGTTCAGTACTGTTATGTCCAGCTTGCCTAGTAAATGTGTTAGGTGCCTTCACGACTGGTTGAGCTTTTGGGTTGTGAAAAGTAAAGAGCAGATATTGCAGTCAAAATATATTGTTATGGGTATATGAGTTACGAGATACATCATGTGGTTACATTGTGGAAATGAATATATAATTAGATATAAGTTATTGGAATTGATGCAATGAATATAGACAAGAATCGGATTTTGGAGGAAGTTCTGGGTATTTAAGTTGGATTTAAAGGCTTATAAACAAAGGTTGAAGGAGGAATCTTCATTCATGATGTGTTCATAGAATTCTATATAGACGGAGGTGACATGGGATCACCCATGAGAATGTATAAGTTTAGTTTATATAGCTATTTGATAGCTTTAGAAAGACTCTTGGCACGTTCGAGGAGGAATATATGTTCAAGTGGGGGAGAATGTACGACCCAACCAATTGCTTTGAGTTTTAGTATCTCGTTCCATGATTTGAGACTTTCAGTAGGTAAATTTGATGTTTTATTACTTGGGATATGAGTGATTTGGGTCCCAAGAGGTTTTGAAGTGATATCGAACACTTAGTTCCTAAATGGAAGCTTTAAGTTGGAAGACTTAACCAAGGTTTGACTTTTGGCTAAATGGATACGGAATCGAGTTTTGATGATTCTGATAGGTTTGTATAAATATTTGGTCTTGTACGTAGTTTGGATTCGACATTGGAGGTTCCTAGAAAAATTAGACACCATTTGTCAAAAGCTAGCAATTTGAAGAGCTTAAAAGTTCATAAGTTTGACCAAGAGTTAACTTTGATATTATTAGACTCCAATAGGTGTTCCAAGACTTTGGATAGGTCTACGTAGTTTAATTAACTTGTGTGCAAAGTTTAGAAGTAATCTGAAGTGTCTAAGTGTGATTCGGACACTTTATTGAAAGAATGAAGATTTAAGAACTTAAGAAAAATTCTATTTGGTTTGAGCAAGAGAAATTCTATTAGGTTTGAGCCTCGATTCTTTGTTTTGATTCTCTCGTGTGTGTTTTGAGACTTTGTACAAGTCCATGCAGGTTATTTGGACTTATAGGAATGAATTGATAAATTCCTAAGGGGCTCAGGTGAGTTTCATGCATTTGGAGAAAGTTTTGAAAGACTTGAAATGCTGAAATTTTGATTTTCTACACTTAACCTAACTTATCTAGAGATCTGTTCAAAGTCTATAAGAAATTGGATGAAGATTCCTTGATAAGAGTTGTAGCCCTTTGAATCTAATTTTCAGAAATTCAAATTGTTCATTATTACAACATCTTTACAAAAATGTTATGACTGTTTTAGTGGAGGGGCAATGCTATTATTTCTGAGAAAAACTTTTGCACTAGTATATTTAACCCCATTTTGTACTTGGACTTCATTTTTAATCATTTTGGGAGCTAGAGAGCTTGGATTGAGGTAATTTGAAGGGACCTGGAGTGCTTAATAGGTGTGGATATTTACTCCGCATGTCCTCCTCGGTCTCCCAAGTCGCCTCCTCGACTGGTTGACCCCTCCACTGGACCTTTGCCACAGAAATCTTCTTAGACAATAACTAGCGAACCTGCCTGTCAACAATGGAAACTGGCTCTTCCTCAGAACCCAAGCTCTCATTTAGCTGAATCATGTTGTAATCTACATATGTGACTTGTCGGCATGATACTTCCAAAGCATAGACACATGGAAAACTGGATGAACTCCCGATAGACTGGGAGGCAAATCAAGCTTACAAGCAACCTCCCCAACTCGCCTCAACACCTCAAATGGGCCAATAAACCTTGGGCTCAGCTTTCGCTTCTTCCTGAACCTCATAATTCACTTCACTGATGAGACATTCAAGAGAACCTTCTCGCCCACCATAAATGATAAGCCACGTGCCTTCTGATTCGCGTAAATCTTCAGTCTTGACTGTGCTGTGCGAAGTCGCTTCTGAATTAACTTTACCTTTTTCAAGGCATCCTTCACCAAAATCAGTGCCATATAACCTAGCATCGTCGGGCACAAACCATCTGATGGGTAAACGACGTCACTGACCATATAAAGACTCAAATGGAGCCATCTCGATGTTGGAATGATGGTTGTTTTTATAAGCAAACTCGGCCAACGGTAATAATCAATCCCATTGCCCTCCGAAGTCAATCACACATGCTCTGAGCATATCCTCTAGGGTCTGAACTGTCCCCTCCAACTGCCCATCAGTCTGCGAAAGAAAGATTGTGCTCAGCTCTACCCCGGTACCCAGATCGCCCTGAATTTCTCTCCAGAAATGTGAAGTGAACTGAGGGCCTCTATCTGAAATGATGGAAACAGGCACACTATGCAACCGGACAATCTCCTGAATGTAAATCTGGGCCAACCTCTCTGACGAGTACGTAGTCATCCTTGGCATAAAGTGTGCCGACTTGGTCAGCCTGTCGACAATGACCCAAACGATATTAAACTTCCTCAACATCCACGACAACCCAACTACGAAATCCATAGTGATGTGCTCCCATTTCCACTCCAGTATAACCATCTGCTGAAGTAGGCCACCTGGCCTTTGGTGCTCATACTTAACCTACTAGAAATTTAGGCACTTCGCTACATACTCAACTATGTCCTTCTTCATCCGCCTCCACTAATAATGCTACCTCAGGTCGCGATACATCTTTGTAGCACCTGGATGAATAGAATACCAAGAATTGTGTGCCTCCTCTAGAATCTTCCCCCTCAATCCATCAATATTAGGAACATATAGGCGACCTTGGAGTCGCAGAACACCATCATCTCTGATAGTAACCTTCTTGGCACCACTATGTAGTACCATCTCCCTAAGAACCAGAAAGTGCGGATCATCGTACTGACGAGCCTTGATAGGCTAAAATAATGAATACTGAGCCACAACGCATGCAAGAACTCGATTGGGCTCTGAAATATCCAACCTCACAAGTCTATTAGCCAAGGACTGAATGTCCAAAGCCAATGGCCTCTTCTCCGATGACATGAATGCCAAGCTACCCATACTCTCGGCCTTTCTACTCAAGGCATCCATAACTACATTCGCCTTGCCCGGATGACAAAGGATGGCAATATCATAGTCCTTCAGTAACTCAATCCACCTGCGCTTCCTCAAATTGAGATCCCTCTGCTTTAACAAATGCTGCAAGCTGCGATGATCAGTGTAAACCTCACAAGACACCCCAAAAAGATAATGCCTCCAGATCTTGAAGGAATGAACTATCGCAGCCAACTCCAAATCATGTACGGGGTAATTCTTCTCGTGGGGCTTCTGCCAACGTGAAGCATATGCAATAACTCACCCCTCCTGCATCAATACACAACCTAGGCCAACGCGTGAATTGTCGCAATAAGTAGTATACATCCTTGAACCGGAAGGCAACACTAACACCTGTGTTGTAGTCAATGCGGTCTTGAGCTTCTGAAAGCTCACCTCGCAATCATCAGACCATCGGAACGGGGCACCCTTCTGGGTCAATCTGGTCAAAGGTGCCGTAATAGATGAGAAGCCCTCCACGAACCGACGATAATAACCTCTTAACTCCAAGAAGCTCCTGATCTCGGTCGTTGTGGTAGGACGAGGCCAACACTTGACTGCATCGATCTTCCTGGGATCCACCTTAATATCCTCACCTGACACAACATGCCCCAAGAATGCCATGGAATCTAACCAAAACTTCCACTTGGAGAATTTAGCATATAGCTTTTGTTCCCGCAAGGTCTGAAGCACAACTCTCAAATGCTGCTCGTGCTCCTCCATACTACGCGAGTAGATCAATATGTCATCAATGAAGACAATGACAAATGAGTCAATATATGGCTTGAACACCCAATTCATCAAATCCATAAATGCCGACGGGGTATTGGTCAAGCCGTAGGACATCACTAGAAACTCATAGTAGTGATATCTAGTCTAGAAAGTTGTCTTCGGAATATCTGAAGCATGAATCTTCAGCTGATGATACCCGATCTTAAGTCCATCTTAGAGAACACCTTAGCACCCTGCAACTGGTCAAACAAATCATCAATACGCGACAATAGGTACTTGTTCTTAATGTTAACTTTGTTCAACTGGTGGTAATCCACGCACATCCGCATAGTCCCATCCTTCTTTTTCACAAACAACACCGCTGCACCCCAAGGTGACACACACGGCCTGACGAACCCCTTTACTAGAAACCCCTCAAGATGTTCTTTCAACTCCTTCAACTTTTTCGGAGCCATGCGATATGGTGGAATAGAGATAGGCTGGGTACCTGGCGCCAAATTAATACAGCAATCAATATCATGATCTGGTGGCATGCCTGGTAGATTAGAAGGAAACACATCGGAGAACTCCCGCACCACGAGCACAGAATCAATCATGGGGGTCTCTGCAGCAGTATCCCGATCATAAGCCAGATAAGCCAAACAACCCTTCTCGACCATATGTTGAGCCTTCAAGAAAGAAATAACACGGCTAGATGAACCCTTCCACTCCAATCTAGGCAACTCAGGCATCGCCAATGTAACAGTCTTGGCATTGCAATAAAGAACGGCATGGTACGGAGACAACCAGTCCATGCCCAGAATGACCTCAAAGTTGGTCATGTCGAGCAACAAAAGATCTGCTATGGTCTCATAACCACAGAAAGTCACAATACAAGACCGGTAAATCCGATCCATAATAACAAAATCGCCTACTGGCGTGGACACATATATAGGGGAACCCAAGGACTCACGAGAAACACCCAGAAAATGAGCAAACTAATATGAAACATATGAATACGTAGACCCTGGATCAAATAGTGTCGAAGCATCCCTATCGCAGACAGAAATAATACATGTGATCACGGCATCTGATGCTACTACATCTGTTCTGGTTGCAAAGGCATAGAACCTAGCTGGAGCACACCTAATTAGCCTCCACCTGTAGGGCGACCCCTACCCACATGCCCTCCGCATCTGGCTAGCTGGACGGCTGGTGCGGCAACTGGTGCGGTGATCATGGGCTGATGGCCCTGCTGTACTGCCTTTGCCCCGAAGCCCGGGGCAGAATCTCCTCATATGACCAAGTTCCCTGCACACATAGCAACCTCTCGGTGCGGAAGATGACTGACCTTGAGTCTTACCCTGGGGACCTGAACACCCACTGGAAGAACCCTGAATAGCCGGTGGACGGTAGGAGCTCTCTAGAATGGTGTTGAAATACGGCCGCACTGGAGCACCTCCTGGCCCCTCACAAACTAACCCTGCCCCCAGACGAAGCACCAATGAACCCTCTAGAATATTGAGGCCGTTTGTCCCTCGGTGCCTGCTTTCGGCCCTGCTGATGAATACCCTCGATCCTCCGAGCTATATCCATAACCTGCTTATAAGGAGTCCACATCTCAATCTCGCGGGCCACAGTGACCTGAATACCATAGTGCTAGCTCGTAATAAACCTCTGCACTCTCTCTACATCGGTGGGTAGTATCATAAGTAGATGGAGAGACAACTTAGAGAATCTCGCCTCATAATCGGTCACAGACATCTGACCCTGCTGGAGCCGCTCGAACTAACCCCGTAACTCTTCCCTCTGAGAGGGTGGGATATATATCTCTAGAAAGAGACGTATGAATTGGTCCCATGTCAAGGGAGGAGAAGTTGTTGGTCTGCTGAGAAGATAGGACTACCACCATGTACGGGCCCTGCCCTCCAGTTGAAATGTGGAAATGTCCACCACGTGGGACTCCAACACTCTCATGTTGTGTAGTCTGTCTCTGCAGCGATCAATAAAGTCTTGGGGGTCCTCATGTCGCTCACCGCCAAAGGCAGGAGGATGTAGCCTGGTCCATCTATCTAATAGCTTATGCGGCTAGCCTGTCACGGCTGGTCTGGGATCTACTATAGCCGTTGCAACTGGCTGAAGCCTGCTCACAGGTAGTGCACATGGGGTCTGATATACAACAGCATCGTGCCCTGGAGCCTGCGCGGTAGGGGTCTATGCTCCACCTCCCGCTTGAGAGTTGGCTAGGTTCGCTGGAAATAAAATAGCATGTGTCATAGAGTCCATGAAACGCAGTATACGGCCCATGACCTCCTGGAATCCTTGTGAGGACATGAATCCGCCGGGGCTAGCTCAGCCACAAGCACCTCGCCCTGCTCCTTAATAATAGGATCCTCCACTGGATCCATTGGTGGCACAACAGGAGCAACTCTAAGATACCCTCATCCTCTGGCAGGAGTTGGAGCCCTCCCTCGGCCTCTAGCAATAGGGGAGCAGCTCCTCCACCGCCGGGTATATTTGTAGTGCGCGTTCTCACCATTTGTGAGAGAATAAGAGAAATATGCTTAGCACAACATCAACTGCACGATAGGAGATAAAGAAAGAGAAGTTTCCTAATACCCTATAGCCTCTTGAAGATAAGTACGGACGTCTCCACACTGATCCGCAAGACTCTATTAGGCCTTCTCATGACTTGTGAGACCTATGTAAACCTAGAGCTCTTATACCAAGCTGTCACGACCCAATTCCCACTATAGGCCGTGATGGCGCCCAACGTCACCGCTAGGTAAGCCAACGGTGAACTATCAATATAATTGTTCATTTTAATATTTTTAAAGTTATTGCTTTTATTTAATAAGAGAACGATTAATAGGTGATTGCAGTAATGTAAAGCATAAAATAACGAAAGAGTAAAATAGCGAATTTAATACTCAAAACCAAAACATATCTACTAGAATATTCCCAAAATCTCCAAATCACTATCCGAACACACTCTTAAGTCAAAATCACCCTACGGAGCTATCAGAACCATCAAAACTCCATTTCGGAGCCATTTATGCATCAGTCAACATCTGGTCAACTCTTTTAACGTAGGCTTCCAACCTTGGGAGTAAGTATCTCAATTCATTCTGAAACATCCCCGGGACCAAACCAACTACCCCGACAAGTCACATATCAAAAATTAAGCATAAAATAAGCAATAAATGGGGGAACAGGGCTACAACACTCAAAACGACCAGCCGGATCATTACAACCATATTGTTCTATATATGGAGTGGTGCATGTATAACTATCATAGTAGTCTGAAGTAAACAGAATCATGTGATAAACTTGTTAGCCATGTAATAAGTGTCATTATTTGTTATCTCATGTCGATTTTGAGCTCCATGATAGTAACTATGTGCCACTTATATTGCTGTATTAATTGAATGACACCTATTGGACTCTTATTCTTGTGCCTACACTTATTATGTTATTTCTGCTGCTCCAGTAAGGTTCCTGAACCTTCATATACCCTCATTGGTTGAGAAATTTCATGTTTAAATCACTATGTCAACTTACCTATAGTCCCCTTTTAATTTAAAAGGATCTTCCCAATAGTTATGATTTTCCCATTATGCTAATCTATTTGTCTTCATGAGGAACCTTAGATAACAGCTATGTTTGGTCTCATATTGATTCTATTTAACTGAAAAGGAATGGTTAATCAAGATAGCCTAATTATTATGTGAATATATGACAGAATTTGACCTAGGGTACCATAGTAATCCTACCTGCTCATCTGAAGTGATGTTCTACATTGATCCACCTATTTGATTTGGCTATTTGTGTGTAAATATTTCCCTAATTATCCCAAGATCATGTGATGTCTATGACACTTTTTAAAAAGACTTCTCTTGTCTATTTGATTATTTCTTACCTTGATAACTTAATAAATTGACTGTGTGTTAGCCTTGTTGATGTAGCCTGATAGTAAACTTGCTCATAAATCTAAATGAGAATATGTTGTGATTTGCCTGCCCTGCTTTGACCAACTAAAGTGCTGAATACCTCTACTTGTTAAACCATGGATGTTTGACAGTATTGTTTGGATGATCATCACTTATATATCTTAGTATTGTTTGGTCCTGATAGCCTGCACATTGTCATAACAAGATATCATGTCCATTAGGTTAAATGAAGATAAAAATATATCTTTCTTATTCATGTTAATGTCTCTGTTGACCTACTTGTTTAGCATGTTCTTTGTGAATTCTTATTGAAGTGTTTAAAGGAAGTCCTAGTTGTGTGCATACCAGTTAGAACTGTCCTAAAAGTTGTTATATTATTTTGTAACCTACTCAAGTGATCTGGATCATGCTTAGAAAAGGTTCTGAAATGTTGGACCTCTAAGAAGGATAACAGGATAAGTATGCAGGTCTATCTCTATCAATCACTAATATCTTAGACTACTTAACATGACATCCCTGACCTTAAAATTATAACTGAGGCATATTTGGTGGTAACATGAAATCAGTCATCTGTACTTTACAATTTCTGTTTGACTATGTCGTAGTAGTGATCCTCTTGAGATTCTGTACATATTGTGTCACCTTAAGGCCTTTGATACTATTAGCATTTTAACAGTCCCTATAGGATGACATATTTTTACACTCAGTGCTCTGATAGGAGTGATCCAAGGTTGATATTGTATTGGTTCTTAGTTGATTATGCTTTAGTACTCTATTGATAATTGTAATGCCTTATATAGTTGTTTGTTTCAAGATATTGATTATTCTATGTGGCTGAACCTTTGACATTTTCTTGTTTCATATTGACAATGTGAGACTGCTAAATGGATATCTAATTTGTATCTAAACCTTTGAGGAAGAGTAAGTGTAGGTGGCTAAGGGTATTTGGGTGTGAAACCTGATTTGTGGTTAAGATGCCCTTTCCTGATACAAGCACTACTCGGGGTCCATGAGACCCTTGTGAACTCTGAAGTGCCAGGGGTTCAAAGGGGGATTTTGTCCATGAATAAGGTTTTACTCTAAGCCTTTGGTCATTGACCCTTATTAATCCTCCTAGGATTAATATAAAATGAAATTGGATTCACTAAAGCATTAAGTTTTATTCTTATTTATTATTTTATTATTTTTATGCTATATATTTATTTCCACTAATTATCTTCTTATTTCTTTTGTATGCATGTTTGAATTGGGCCTGTTGAGTTCTTTGGAACTCAGGTCCAAGTACCAGTATAGGATGCCTTTCGCTAGATGAATTCTGCTGCTCGTGTGAAATCTGCTGGGCCTGGTTCACTGGCCCAATATCGAGAGTCCAGTTCCTTTTTCCCTTCTCACTTTTAGACAATAAATCTGGTTGTTTATTCTTTGTATATGTCTGACACTAACATTATTATTGAATACTTTTGATATCTTTGAATATTTAGGAAACATAGGCAAACCAATGCCCATAGGTAAAAAGAATTAAATTTGAACTATGTTCGCTTTAAAACCTTTAATGTCTTAACCACTTATTCTTACAACAAATGAACAATCGTCTTGCCATCACTAATTGTTTTCTACAAGTTTTGGATTCAAACAGATTCAAAAAGCAAAAGATTTCTCTTTGTAAAGATCAGAATCGCAAAAGATAATGATAAAGCTGATTTTCAAGACACAAAATCGAACACAAGCTGGTGAATGCAAACTGAAATGAATTTCAAAAAATACAACTCTGATTGAAATCAATTCTTAATAAATAGTATACCCATCCCATCTATCAATATATATTTTCTAGTAGTCTTTTATTCCACTAAGTTGTACGAGTAACCGCATTTTTCTAAAAGAGATAAAACATTCAAAGCTTCTTTCAAGATATCGTCCTTCACGAGGTTTTCTCAATTTTTGTAGGCATAAACATTTCAAACGGGATTTTTCATGGGTTATAAACCATAAAAACTCTATAACTCCTTTTTCAAAGTACATACACAATCTTTTTTCAAAAAAGTAGATCTGTAAACTAGACTTAGAATACTTTACAGACTTTAAGCACCTAATTGACTAGATTATAGACATTCCTTTCCCCTAACCTAGCCTAAGTTAAGGAGCTATCTCAAGAAGATTTTAAGGGATTCCTAACACCTTCCCCTTAGAATAACTAGAACCCATACCCAAATCTCACCGGTTAGTAGACCATTAGGATACTAATCTAATAAACACATAGGTACCTTAATATACCTTATATATTAGGTGGATTACTTCAATAGATGGTTATATCGGAGTGGAAATAGGAGTGCATCACTATGGATTTCGTGGTTGGTTTGCTGCAGACGTTGAGGATTTGATCCGATTTGGGTCATTGCCGATAGACTAACTAAGTGTCATGACCCAAAACCACGTGACTGGCATCTGGCACACTACCCAACCTGAGCGAACCAAACCAGATAATGCACCCAATTCATATGCATGAAAACCAATTTAACTGCGAAGCTCTTTGAAAATTATATATATTTTTAAGTTATGATATGTAATGACTTGACTGGTCGTTTTGAGCATTTGCACTTTGTTCGGTGGTTTAAGGTCTTGAGTAGCTTTATGTGTTACATTATAACTTGCGGGTATCGTCAGTTTTGGCTTTTGAGCGGTTCAAAATTGATTCGAGAGAATGATTCTTTGATAGGGAGCTTTAGGTTGAAAGAGTTGACCAAGTTTAGCTTTTGTGTATTTGACTTCGGATCGGAGTATTAATCATTTTGCTAGGTCTGGAGGGTGAGTTTTTGCTTGGGCATATTCCCAAATTTGCATTTGGTTGTTTCTAGAAGGTTTTGGCACTAATTTGCAAAAGTTCGCAATTTTAAGGTTTGGAATGTTCACAGGTTTGACCAAAAGTTGACCTCAATGTTATCGGGTTTGGATTGTGGTTCTAGGATTTGGAATAGGTTTACGTCATTTGGAACTTATGTGCAAAATTTGAGGTCATTCCGAGTTGGTTTGATATAGTTCAACACCTATTTTATAAGTTAAAAGTTCAAAAGTTCATTAAGCTTGATTTGAGGTGTGATTCGTGGTATTGATGTTGTTATGTGTAATTTGAGGTCTCGTGTAGGTATGTGTTATATTTTGGAACTTGTTGGTATATTCGGACGGGGTCCCTAGGGGCTCGAGAGTGTTTCAGATGAGTTACAAATTATTTTGAGCATGTTGGGCAATTTTGGTGCTGGTTCTTCGCACCTACGCAGATTTGACCGCAGGTGCGGGATCACCTATGCAATGGAGTGGTCTCTTCTGCGAAGGGGAGTTGTCCAGGGGAGTTTTGCTTTTGCGAAGATTTTGACGCAGATGCAGGAGTGCTTCTGCGAGATACAGAACGCACATGTGGAGACGCAAATGCGGCTATGGGTCCGTAGATGCAAGGAATGATCTGAGGTAGCCCGTTCGCAGATGCGAGATAGGGACCGCATAAGCGAAGGTCTCATGTGTGACTTATTGACCGCATATGAGCAAATGTTGGGCAAGTGTTATATATTGTGAGGGTTTGTTCATATTATCACATTTTTAGTTGGGGAGCTCGGTTTTGGGCGATTTTGGAGAGGATTTTCATCACATAGATTGGGTTAAGTATTTTCTAGTCAGTTTGATTATATTCCATGATTCTTTCTTCAATTTTGGCATTTCATGGATGATTCTTAAATAGAAATTGAGGGTTTTTGTCTAAACTTTTCTTAAGTGATTAATTGAGTTCTGAATATCGAGTAGGAGATGGATTTGAGTGAAATACTATGGTTAGACTCGTATTCCAATGGATTGTCAGAATTTGTGAGTTTTGTCGGATTTTGAGGTGCGCAACCAGGAATGACTTTTTGGTTGACTTTGAGTATTTGATTAAAGATCCGACCTTTATCATTTGCGCTTATTTCCTTTGGTATTATTTGATGTTTTTGATTTGCTTATGGCTAGTTTCGAGTCGTTTGGAGGAGGATTCGCACGAGATGTCATTTCTAACGTATATTTTGGCTTGCTCGGTATTGATTTGATGTTTTTGATGTAAGTAACATATCTAAACTTGGATTTGAGGGTAAACATCCCTGAGAACTATGATATTTGAGATGGGCTGGGGATGACGCACGTGCTAGGTGACGGGCGCGGGTGCGTTCACCGAGGTATTCATGATCTGGGTCGTTCTTTTAGGCTATTATATGCCTTGTTTTGCTATCATGCTTCTTTGATATCATGTTTTCTCCATTTATGTGACTATATGGGATATTATTCATGCTATAAACCATGCCTAGGCTACCTGCTCAATTATATGAGACATGTTAGAGTTATTTTGCCATGTTGAGCTACTATTGCCTTAGCCGTAGTCACGCTATTTCAGTAACACAAGTTATATCTGCATGCTATATCTCTGTTTCTATGCATTCTTGATATGCTATCTCACATAGTTTTGGTGTCTTTGTATGTGACACGAGTTTGAGTTATATTTGAGGCACATTGTGGTGTTCCATATTATACGATTGGATTATGTTTCTGAGATACGTTGACATATAGAGACTTGAACGGATTGATGACTGATGTGGGCTGTAGAGTCGTGTTATGAGTTATGTTGGATCGGGTTGCACGCCACAACGTTTATATTGATATTGACGTGACTTGTACGTCATTCCCCACATTGGGCTAAGTGTTACTAATTTTGAGGCTACGCGTGTACCAAGCCATATTGGCTTATGATTAGCCTTGGGCAGGATTCACCCCACTGGAATCTAACATGCCAGCAGTGGGCGCTGGCAAAGTGTTTTATATACGTGCTTCTGTGATGGGCATTTATGCCAGGCACCCGTACAGTGCTAAATGTTTATTTGTATGATGGTTAGGGCCTTGTGCCAGGCACCGTGAGCATTCTAAGTGTAGTTATTCTTGATAATTTCCTTGATATGATATTGAGTTGACATGGATATTTGTCATGTAGGCACAGAGATGCATTTTCCTCATGCATATTCAACATATAGGCATAGAGATGTATATCCTTCATACTAGATAGTATATGATAATTGATGACTTGACAAGTATATCTGACATGTAGGCATAGAGACGAATTCTTCCTCATGCTAGACAGTAAATCAAATTTGATGACTTGGCATGTATATTGACATGTAGGCATAGAGATGTATCTTTCCTCATGCAAACTGGTAAACGAAAATTCTTATCTGATGTTGTAAAATTGGAAAACACATTTCTTTTGATAAACTCATGTTTAGTGGATTTTCAGTGGTAAGAATTGGACTTGACTATTATACTTGGAAAGCATGCCTATTTTTCCCTAACTATGAACGAGCTGAGCATATATCTCTTGAGTTATTTATCTTTCATATCTTCATTACATTATTGCGAGTTGTTATTGGCTATTGGTATTGGACTTTGAAATTTTTCCGAGCTCGTCACTGCTTTCAACTTGATGTTAGGTTTGTTACTTATTGAGTACATGGGGTTGGTTGTACTCATGCTATACTTCTGTACCTTGCGTGCAGATCTCAGTGTTGATGTTGTTGTGTATGGCAGGAGCTGGCATTGAAGATGTACCTGCCTTCCAGATATAGCTGCCACTTATCCTTTCTAGCTTTCGGTTTGCAAATCCGTTTATGTATATTTCGAACAAATGATGTATTTATTTTGTACCAACTTTGTAAATTCTAAGTCTTAGAAGCTTATGACTTGTACTGCCAATCCTTAGGATTTTGTATTGAAGTTCAGTTATTTTATTCATTGATTCCTATTATTCTTACTTGAATTACATTATTCTATGTTTGGATCACCTAGCACTGGGGTTAGGTGCCATCACGACTAGGTGGAGTTTGGGTCGTGACAAGTTGGTATCAGAGCTCTATGTTCATAGGTTCTACGAGTCATGAGCAAGTGTCTAGTAATGTCTTGAGGATCGGTATGATGACGTCCATACCTATCTTCGAGAGGCTACATGGCATGTAGGAAAATTTCACATCTTTCTTTCCTTTGTCATAGAGTATTGATTCTGCTTGAAGCGTATCTCTTTGAATTCCATCCACTCACTCGTATGTTATGTGAGCACTCGGTATCAATGGTGCATCAACAGCTTGCGATGTCATGTATGAGGTGCGAGATGTGTTTTCGGTGTTTTGGTGATGGGCCAATCTGGAGGACTTGAGGCCAGTTTGGACCATGGCTTGGGCTTGGTAGTACTGTTGTGCAAGCATGTGCTTTTGGACTTATATCTCCGGTAGTGTTTCTAGGAGTGGGATTTATAGCTCGGTATGTGGTTGGATGGTTATATGATGAGTATGATGGGACTGCGGAATGTCTTTAAATTACTTGGATTGACGAGAAGAGTTTGCTTGGGATGTCAAAAAGTGCTTGGTTTCTATCTTGATGTGTGGTACAGTCTCGAGTTATGAGCGTGTTGGGGGATCTTTCATGTTTTTCATTTGTGAAGCGAAGTAGATTCTTATGCATTGATGACGAGTTCAGATTAGGAAGGATTTAGTGACTGCCTAGTAGTTGGGGCCATGAAAGGACATAGAAGAATGCCAGTTTAAGGCTAAGCATGTGGGTTATCGCGTGCGGGATGTTCTGAAGATGTGTGATCCCTATGGTGCTTCTATGAAGATTTTTCTTTCTACCAGTGGGTTATATGAGTTGCAATTTGTGTTTGGATTGCTTGAGGAAGTTGGCTTGACTATCACGAGGATGAAGGTGAGCTTAGTAGATGATTTGATGTATTTTTAGATTGGTGTCACGTGAGTTCATGAAGGATTTTGTTGAATTACAGTGTAGGATTATTGCAGCTAGGGAGTAAGGTTATAGTGGGTTATCGGATGTTATGTTCTATGGCTTTGAGCCAGGTGGGGGAGTATGCTATCGACGATCAAATTGCATGATTATATGTTGTATTGGTTCGTCCTAAAGTTGGTTTTGAGGATGAATTGAGCGAGGAAAATTTTGGGTGCATGATGTATTACACTATAGATATATGGGAATCTTGGAATGATTCAGGTTTATTATTCATGGTGGATGTGATGTGCTAAGAAAAGGGAGTCACTCGGTTGCGTTGAGGTGAGGTACTCCTTTGGGTTTTGGTGTGCTAATGGAGCACAGATCGTTCGCCTCGTTTGGGCGTTGCATTTGAGATTAGAATAGGGTGGATGACTCTCGAGAAGGTTCTAGTGAGTTCTATTGTTATATGTGGTATTTGAGGATTTTTCCCAGATTTTGTATATGGCTAAGATCTGAAATGTTTATTGAGATAGTGCCAAGGCTTTCGGTATTTCTGTACCATTATTTGATTCTATATTCCAGTATCATAGAGGTTAAGGAAATAGCTTTAGGTTTACGAGAGGTCTCTTCAGAGTGGGCATTATGGTTGTAGTATTCTTGGGTGCTTAAGAGGGAACACGGTCTTATGGGCTTTTGGGCGATGTGGTTTTATGTTAGGATCTCTTGTGATGAGCTTTGGTTAAGGATCGGAGTGTACTGGCAAGGAGAAGTGTTAACTTGAAAGTAATTCAGAAGGAACTTGGACAAATAGGACAACTTAGTAGTAGATTGGATCAGCATGGTAATGGATATGATTGATTCTTTTAGTTCTTTTGATGTGGTGAGGCTTTACCTGTGTTGGGTGGCAATACTCTTGGGTTTGGTGACCTGCTTGACTTGGTTGAGATAGAGGGATTCAGTTCTTATGGATTGGTTTTGTGCTAATGGGGTTCGATGAATTCTCGATGATTTCTATCACTGCTTGAGACGGATGTCTTCTACCGAGATGAGGAGTACATTGCGTGTTGTGATTTTCTCTCGGATGGGGGTCAAGTGGATGGTTTCTAGCTGACGAAATGTCTATCCTGTTTGTGATTCAGGGCTGATAATGGGGTTCTCGTGTTTTCCTATGATGATATGATGGAGGCGGTGCATCGTGTGGGCTTGAGATTGTATGTGCAAGTTTGCGGTTCAGTTTTGTCACGCCCCGACCTCGGAGAGCGCGACCAATGCTTAACCGAGATACCCCGGTCAGGCAAGCATACTAGATGCTTTCTACCCAAACTTACCCATGAATAAAGTGAAAATGTATTCCATTAATTAGACAATGAGAAGATTACATGAACAAAACCAATTTCATTACCATTAGAACTTCATTCAAGATTTCCCAAAATATTACATTACACATCAATAGTTTAGAAGTGGAAACGTGTCATACAAATACAACATCTTTAGTTTGACTTTCCCAAAACCAAAATACAACCCACACTACGTCAATGGAGCCTCTAATGGATACAAGAGAGTAATATGATGGTGTCTGCAATAAGGCCCTAGTATACCTCAAAACACTATATTTAAGGAACAAAAGATACAAAACCTCGAAATGAAGTGGGGCTCACCAAATAAGCTGAGGAGAGGGCGTACCGCTATCACTGATAGATGACGCATGCTGTGGAACCACCTGCATCCATTAAAGATGCAGCGCCCCCTGTAAAATGGATGTTAGTACATATTGAATAATACTAGCATGTAGACTAAACACCCTCTCAAAGAATCGAGTAACAGTACAAGTAGAAACAACATAAGATCAATGAGAGCCTCAATCAATATAAAAGTATCAAGTTAAAAGAAAGACAATTTTTCGAGTAATTATCAATATGTTTAGATTCAGAGATATTTATTACCAATACACCATCATGTTTTTAGCACGGAGCCGATTACGGCCCGATCGGCTAAGCCGTCTCACCTAAAGACATCCAATCACAACACCACCATGTGCGCGGCATGGCATCCGATCTGAGCCCGATCGGCTGAGCCGTCTCACCAGAATGCCATCTGGGTCGACATCACTTTTCGCTAGCAATCATCTCATCACAATTAAGAGGAATAATCTCAACACATCAATCTCATCCCAATTAAGGGAAATAATCTCATCACAACAATATAAGGATTTTACCCCTCAATCACTCCTACACCGACACGTGTAGTTTTGGGGTTAGGTCAATTCAACCTACCCTTCCTCGGTGACTAAATGATACTCCCAAAATATTTATTATATAACGAAGTTACAGTTCTTTTCGTAGTCTTTCACACATCCTCTTCATTTCATTGGCACTAGGGGCCACATCTGTAATTCTCATTCTTGGCATGATGGCCACATGTTTTATCTCATATCCACTTCTTTCACTTTCAAGCATCATCATATATTATCAACAACAAGAGCATTTAGAACCAAGACTTTAAATATGTATATGAGAAACATGAGTCTTAAGCACATTGAGTTTTCTTCCACAATTTGGCATAATAACATTCATTTGAAACACGACTTGGAAGTCCTAACATTTTATTACACAATCCATACTTGAACACATTCCCGAAGGAGAGCATAATGTGATAGGAGCAACTGAAACACATTTTGAGCATATAATTTCCGACACAATGCTTATTTGGAATAATCAGATTTATTCGGAATAACTCGAAACATGAGGAATAAGAACATGGGCCAATCACACTTGAGACTTACGAGAATATCATGGAATTCGATTCTACAAGAGAAGTTTAGCCAACATACCTCGCTTGAGCTTTCCATAATTTACTACAACATTTTGGAAATCCTAGCGACTTCAATCTATTAGAGACATGATAAAGTTGAACCATAATTAGGAAGAGGTTTTATGGGTTCATCCCATTTAGGCATTTTACCAAGCACTAGGTGTACAATATGATTTCAAGGTTCTTTTATGGTGGAGTTTCCTTCATCCCATAACCCAATGTTCACCCATTTGAGTTCAACAACCTCCCCACAAGCCTAGTTGGTACATGCATGCAAAAGGGACAACTCCCACATCCAAGAGTCACACTTCTCATTACCTACTTTCAGTCCAATCCCGAAATTGAGGGCTAGGGAGTTGAATCTTACCTCTTAGATGAAGATCTTGTGAGATTTCCTTGTTGAATTTCAAGGCTTGAGCAAGGATTTGATGTATGGAGATGTTGGTGCCCTTCCTTCTCTCTCTAGCTTCCTTCCCCTCTCTCTAAATACCAGATTTTTGCCTTCTAAATGAGTCCCAACGGGTTATAAAATCAAAAAATGGACCCTCTGAACTCAACTCTGTGGTCGCACAGTGCACCGCAGATCAGGTCTGTGGCCCACAAAATGGACCGTGAAAATGGTCCCAAAAACTGGGCTAGCCTGCTTAAGTCTGTAGCCGTTCTGTAACCCGCAGTACAGTTATACGGTCACATAACGCACCACAGAATCTTCCTCCGAAATTCTTCATGCTGGATCTGCGATGAATTGTGCGGCCCACAAAATGTTTATGTGGTCTTATAATTGACCACAAAATGTCCTTAAAAAATTGGTCAATTTACCACTCCACTCTGCGGAGAATCTGCGGTCCACGGAGTAATTCTACGGTCGCATAATGGACCGCAGAAATGCCATACTCTGCAATAATTTTCCTTCCAACTCCCCAGCGTATTGCACAACCTAAAAAGTCTGTACCGCGATTTATAACCCTCAATCACGTTATCCTACCTCGGCACCACAAAACTCCAAGCTTTAGATAAAATTTTATGAGGTCTTACATCTTTCCCCACTTAGGATCATTCATCCTTGAATGAGGAGTAAAGTCCGCCTAAACACCCAACATAACTCATCTCTTATTTTGCATATCTCAAACCCCCAAATTTTGTCTTACTCCCAGAATTTTCAGAAATTTCGGCAGAGTTTCCCATGTAATTGGGCTTATCCACCTGTCAGAGAATCCCAGAAACCGGTCCTAACAACATAACCATAACACAACAATATATCACAATATGAAGCAACATCAACCATAATGTCATAAACATTATATTATCAAAAAGGAGCATCATTAACATAAACCGTACAAGTGGAACATAATTTATAGAAAGTAAGCTCTTAACATTTTTATATAACACAACTACATAGTAATTCAAATAAATGAGGATACTTCATCTTCATCTCTTCCTCAGCCTCCCAGGTAGCCTCTTCAACCTATTGATTTTGCCATAGCACTTTCACGGAGGCAATCTATTTATTTCTCAGCTTTCGGACTTGCCTATCAAGAATGGCAATCGGAATCTCCACATAAATCAATTATTCATTAACCTCAATAGCCTAAACATGGACAATGAGTGTCGAGTCTCCAACTACCTTCTTCAACATAGATATATGAAACACCGTGTGCACCAATGACATCTCCGGTGGTATCTCAAGCACCTAAGCCACCTGAGCAATCCTCTGAATGATTTTGTACTGTCTGACATACCTCGGACTCAATTTCTCTTTCTTCCCAAACCGTATTATACCCTAGACAACATGGACGGTCTCTTATGTTTATATGAATTCTAGTACTATTTGGTATTACCCGAGAAGGGTGCACGTTTCAGAAGGCGCACTGTGTTTTGACTTACAAATGCTTCATTGGTATTGCGGTACTCACCTAGTTGGTCGACCGCTGATATTCAGAATTTGCTATGTGGCAGGGAAGAATTATGGAAGTATTTCTCATGGAATGAGTGTGTACGAAGGATATGTCAGTTACTTGAGTGGTCGAGTTGGGATCAAATTTGGTAATTCTGGTATTCTAGGGATTTGGAGACTGGGAATTCTCATAGGCTGATTGTTCCTCAGTTGTAGACTGTGAAGGTATGTCCAAAGTTAGACAGCTAATAGTATGTGTTATGGTTAGGTTATTATAGACTTTTGGAGGTTATTTATCTATTTGGGGATGACCGGAGTTGATTTAGGGGCCCATTGGTAGGCCTAATGAGGATGTGTATTCTACACCAGGTCGAATTTGTTGACTCAGCACTGCTATTATTGAGGGATGTGTCATTCGGTTAGAGTTGAGCTTGTTGTGTTCTGATATGTTCCATGTGTTACTCTTTTATGCTACAATGGTCTGTGAGATTATTGACTATTTGCACACATGATGCGGTTCTATTTGGGCCTTACAGCGGAATTCAAGCGAGATGGTTCTTGGGGGTGTTGAATGGTTGATTGCTCCTTGGTTAGGGTCTTTCCGATTTATGATATATTGTACTTCGTTTCTCCATGGTTATGGTCATGCACTTCATGTGTTTGTTGTTGATTTGTGTATGGTTGTTGATTTTGAGCATCATGGCTCGAGGTATTTCATATGTATCGGTGTTTGGATTGGGTCACGCATTGTGGTAGAGTTATGTTGGGATGTGATCTCGTGCACTTATTTCATGTGTTTTGTTCCTCCTCTGTGAGATGTGTGCATAGCATTGCAATTTTTGGTGGTATCTATTGAGCTTGTGGGACGATTCTCTCATTTGTTTCTTCTTTCATCATTTGTTACATTTGAGTTGTTGCTTGTTGGGTGCATGGATTGCACGGTTTATGGCTTATGTAGTATTGGTGTGGCATGTCAGTAGATCAGCTTGTATTTGATGAGTTGAGTTCATTGGACCTGGAATGAGTGCCATCGTACTTGATTGAGATATGTTTGGAAGAATAACGTCTCTAGTCAGCTTAGAATTGGCTATGGTTCTTGTTGGCCGAGAAAGAGCTCCACGACTTGTTGATCTGATGAGTGGTTATGAGTTTCTACGTGTTTATTTCATTATTGGAAGTGTACGAAGGTTTAGGACAAGGTTTTATTCGATATGAGATTTATTACCAGTACCGGGTTTTTTTTTTGAAGCTATTGGGGTCTGAAGTTATTACTATGAGCACATGAGTTATGAAGTATGTCATATGATTACACCTTGGGCTATGGTTATTGTCTGATACAGCTTGTTCAGACTTATACGGTGTTTCGATGCGAGATCCGGGTCTTGTAATGAATTTCGAATGTTGGAAATTGGGTTCTAAGGTTTACGAACTAAGGTTGAAATAAGGAACTTCAGTTATGTTGTGTTGTCAAGCTTACATGGATCAGGGTGATGTGGGATCACCCATTAGTATGTGCGTGGTGAGTATACACAGTGATTTGACATCTTTGGAATGACTCTTGGCATGTTCTAGGACGAACGTAAGTTTAAGTGGGGAGAATATAACGACCCTACTGGTCGTTTTGAGCATTTGCACTTTGTTCGGTGGTTTAAGGTTTTTGAGTAGCTTTATATGGTATATTATGACTTGCGGGTATCGTCAGTTTTGGCTTACGAGCGGTTCAAAATTTATTATTTGATAGTAAGCTTTAAGTTTGAAAAGTTGACCAAGTTTGACTTTTGTATATTTGATGTCGGATCAAAATTTTGATGGTTTCGTCAGGTCCATATTGTGATTTTGGACTTGGGCATATGCTCGGATTTGCATTTGGATGTTTCTAGAAGGTTTTGGCGCTAATTGGCTAAAGTTGGCAATTTAGAGGTTTGGAATATTCATAGGTTTGACCGGGAGTTGACTTCTATGTTATCGGGTCCAGATTGTAGTTCTGGTAGTTGAAATAGGTTCGTTACGTGGGGATGGTTAGTTTTGTTTCGGGGAAGTTTTGAAATGATTTGGATATTTGGTTCTTAGTTTAGAAGCTTAAGTTGGGAAAGTTTACCTAGGTTTTACTTTTATGAAAACGACTCCGGAATGGTGTTTTGATGGCTTCGATAGGTGCGTATCAAGATATTTGAATTGGGTGTATGCCCAGAATTTAATTCGGAGGTCCCTAAGTTGATTTGACTTTTTTTGCTGAAAGTTGGCAATTTGTGGTTTAGAAATTTTCTTAAGTTTGACCATTGGTTAACTTTATGGCTATCGGGTTCGGAACTTGGTTTTGGGACATGGAATAGGTCCGTTTTTATATTTGAAACTTGTCTGCAAAATTTGGTGTCACTCTAAGTTGGTTTGATAGGATTCGGACGCTTGGTTGTAATTCTAGTGACTCTTGAGTTTTCTTTTGAATTTCATGTCTTTTGTTGTCCGACTCATGGTTCCGGATGTTATTTTGGTGTTTTCATTACGCGAGTGAGTTTGTATGATGTTTTTAGACTTGTCTGGATGTATAGTGTGGAGCCCTTAGGGCTCGGGTTGTCACGCCACAAAACCGGGGAGCGCAACCGGCACTCAACCGAGTGAACCCGGTCGAGCAAGCCTGTTAGACACTATCTACCCGACTCACCTATGATCCATAGAAGGCATGCTCTCATTAGTTAGGCAGTAGAAAGTTCATTCATATATATACATTACTAAGTCGTTTCATTTTGTTACATCATTGTTAAGTTTCAAATTACATACATTCTTATGACTGAGCGGAACAAGAGCCCAAAACACAACATGATCCGTTGACCTTTCTAACACCCATATACAACCCACATAGTGTCTACAGAGCCTCTAAAGATAAAAAAGAGAGTAAAAATGGTGCCGGTAACAAGGTCCCGCTATACCTCAAAAAGTGACCACAATATAAACAAAAGGTACAATACATGACCCCAGAATGAAATGGGGCTCACCGAGTCCGCTGAGAAGAGGATGCAGCACTATCTGTGATCAACACTATCTGCTATAGAACCACCTGCATCCATTTAAAGATGAAGCGTCCCCGACAAAAGGAACATTAGTACTGTCGAATAGTACTAGTATGTAAAACTAAAACACTGTCTCAATAGAATGAACAATAATACATGGGGAAACAGTCAAGGATGCAATATGAGCTTTAAATAACACTAAACATCAAGTTAAGGATCACATAGATTTTTAAGCCAATCCTCGCAATATTAGGTTGGATGGTTTTTAGTGCCAATATGCCATAATCCACAATACCACCATGTTCTTACACGGAGTCCGATCTCGGCCCGATCGGCTAGGCCATCTCATTTGAGACATCAACCATATTCACAATTTCATCCATAATACCACCGTGTTCTTATACGGAGTCCGATCTCGGCCCGATCGGCTAAGCCATCTCTTTTGAGACATCAACCATATTCACAATTTCATCCACAATAGCACCATATTCTTACACAGAGTCCGATCTTGGCCCGATCGGCTAAACCATCTCATTTAAGACATCACCCTTTTCAATCAGTCATCTCACTTCGTATTTCTTTCCCATCTTTTCAATATAATGGAACGAGTGGCCCCAATTATAAAGTTATTCTTGGCGCTTGGCCGTATTTCATGATTCAAGTTCTTTTACATATTGCAACATTATTATTATCATCAACAACAACACAGTGTTTCATTCAAGACTTTTGATTTCACATGTGAGCAATTTAGAGTCCAAGGCACATAGAATTTAACTTGAAGTCTAGGCATTTCTTTGCATATATTCTAAGTTTTGAACTTTTCCTCAGATGACGAGATAACATAATGAAAGCATGGGAATACGTATTACACATATATTTTCAAAACAAGCACATTCGGGATAGCGATTTCTAGGATGTTCATTTTGGGACTTGCATCGATTTCATGAATACCATGAGATTAAATTCTAAGAAGAGGGGGCTTAGCCAACATACCTCAATTGAGATTCTTAAAACTCTAAGATGTTCCGGAACATTAGCAACTTCAATCTATTTTAGCAATATAGCAAAATTGAGCCAAAAATTAGGAAAACGATCATGATTCTAGCTCACTTGAGCATATTATCAAACATTAGATGAGCATCAATGTTTTAAGGCACTTTGTGGAAGATTCCATCATTCCCCAACCTATTCTCTACCATTTTTGGCTCACAACCTTCCCACATACTTCAAGAATACATGCATGTAAGACAACAACCCTCACACCCAATAATTGTCTCCCTAATTACCCCATTTTTGTAAATTTTTGAAATTAAGAGCTGGGGCATAGATTCTTACCTCTTGGAATGAAGTCCTAGGGTGCTTCTCTTGCTAATCGTCAAAGGTTTAAGCAAGAATTGAAGAGAAATTTTTTATGAAGATCACTTTCTCCCTCTAGGACTCTCTCTCTCTCACTCTAAAGGTATAAAAATTATGCTCAAAATGGTCTATGGGATATGTTTTAACAGAATAGGGTCGGGTTTAAAAATCCCAAAAATGAAGCTCCAGAACAGGTTCTGCGGTCGCATAAGTGACCGCATAATGATTATGCGATCCGCGAAATGATCGCGAAACTTGGGTGCCAAAACTGGAAGGGAACTGACCAGGTTTGCGGTTACTATGCGGCCCGCAGACCTGTTCTGCGATTGCATAATGCACCGCAGAACGATTCTGCGGTCGCATAGTGCACCGCAGAACCTCCCTCCGAAAAATCCCAAAGCGAGATATGCGACAAGAGTGTGGCCCGTGAAATGGTTATGCGGTCGCATAATGGGCTGCAAAAATGACATTAAAAATGGCCCAAAAGACTGCTCCACTCTACGGCCATTCTGCGGTCGTAGAATGGACTGCAGAAATGCCTACTCCTGCCCAACATTTTCCTTCAACTCCCCAGTGCACTGTTTAATCCAAAAAGTTCGTCTACTATTATTAACCTCTACGCCTATTTTTTTATCACGGAATCCAGGTTTTAGAAAAAAAAACATTTACGGGGCCTTACACAGGTGATATCGAACGTATTTTGGATTGGTTTAAATTCATTTTTGGGTTGCTGGTGCTCAAGTTATTGCAATTACGAGCACCAGCCTCGCAATTGCGAAGTTGGCAAGGGGCAGGTATCGCATTTGGAATGCCTCACTCGCAATTGCGAAGAAAGGCCTGGGTTGGGTAGGGTCATATTTGCGAGCAATTGGTTGCATTTGCGAGACGGACGGACTTCGCAAATGCGAAATTAATGTCATATTTGTGACATTTCCCTGGATTGTCAGGTGCTGCAATTGCGAATCATCATTTGCTTGTGTGGGTTCATAATTGTAAACCCAGGGTCATAATTGCGAGTTCTTCACCTAAACAAAAGGGTTGGAAAGACGGGATTTAGTCTCATTTTGATATTTTAGAACTCTAGACTCAGTAGGAGGCGATTTTGAGGAGGGATTTTCACCTACAACTATTGGGTAAGTGATTTTGATAAATTTTCAATTAGCTTACATGATTATGTATGAGATTTAACATCAAATTCATGAGAATCTAAGAGTATTCTTGGGAACTTTTGTCTATGTTTTGAAAAAGAAAAATTTTACATTTGAGAGTAGAACTTGACTCAAATTTGAAAACAAAACACATATATGGACTTGTAGGATTAGGGGTAGTAGAGATCTGCCCTTGGACACAGGTTTTGACCGGGCGGTCCCTAGATTAACTTTTTTTTTACTTTTGGAGAATTGTATAAAGATCTTTGTTTTATAAATCGAAATTGGTTTCTTTTGCATTTTTTGATGACATTAAGTCATTTTTGGTAAGATTTGAGCAGTGCAGAGGTGAATTATAATACAAAAAAGGCATATTTGAGTGTTGATTTGGACTAGTTGATGTAAGTATCTTACCTAACTTTGTATGAGGGAAACTAACCCTTAGGATTGGGTTTGATTGTACTATTTGATTATGTAGAAGATGTGTACATGAGGTAACGAGTATGTACATGGGCTTATATGTGGTATTTGACCGGTTTAGACTCTTAGGTTACTTATAAGCATTAAATTGAAGTTGTTGTTATTTATTCTATCTTTCATTGTCATGTTTATTCTTACCTGCTTTAAATGAAATTGCTATTACATGTTATATTTTTCATTATCGAGGTTACTCTCATATGCATTTAGTAGTTTTTGTTATTGCATGCTATTTCCTCTATTGTTGAGTTATTCTCATGCATTTAGTAGTAGTTTATATTTCATGCTACCTCTCTTATTGTTAAACTTATGTTGTGTATTTGAATCAGAGTTGCCATTTCATGGAAATATCTTTCATTGTTGAGTTGATTGAAGTTGTAGTTATTGAGAGTTAATGACATGTTTTGTGGTTGAAGTTGTTCATTGTTGGAATATCTTTCCTTGTTGAATTACTTCCCAATGCATTTTGTCGTTATTGATATTCGTGTACACATTATGGTTGAGCCGTGGGCTATGTGTTATGGTGATATTGGTATTATTGATTTTGGCAATGTTGTGGCATATGGGCACGCGTGGTGCGAGTGATTATTGTGTTATGATATTGATGCGCATGCAGCGGTGTAAGGGTGGGTATTGATGTGCATGCAGCGAGATAAGGTGAGATTTATACGCGTGTTGCTAGTAAGAGAATTACTTGAAGCCATGCGGTGAGATAAGGGGGCTAAAGCGTGTGAAGCTAATTCGGGAAAAATATTTTAAAAATTATATGCAAGGCTCATGCGGCGATTTAAGGAAGATTGTGATTGTGACTTGTGAAATGTGAATATGAGGTGTGGTACCTCAGTGTGATTCTTGTTGTCCATTCTATGTTGGAAAGGCTTGTTGATTTGCACAGTTATTGTTTTATTTCTTTACCTCATTCTATTCGTATTTTAATTGTAATTGGTTACTTAGTGTCCGTATCATATGAACATTATTTGTTTTCCTTGTCGCATTTATTTCCGTTGATAGCCTTGTATTGATAAATTGCTTTATTGTCATTTATTGCATATATTTTCCCGTTGTTAGATTATTTCAATATTCTGTACCGGTTTCTATGTCTAGTAGGTGTCTTGACCTGACCTCGTCACTACTCTACAAAGGTTAGGCCTGATACTTACTAGGTACCATTGTGGTGTACTCATGCTACGCTTCTGCATATTTTTTTGTGTAGATCCAGGTACTTCTGCTTGTGTCGGACATTAGTGAGTTGATTAGACATTTCGAAGACTTCAAGGTATACTTGCTTGATACTCTCAGGCCTCGGAGTCACCTTCTGCTATAGTCTCTACTATTGTTTATCTCCATATTAAACAGTGTTGTATTTAGAGATTCCTAGTGTACTTCTTTAGAGATTATGACTCTGTACCACCGACTTTTGGAATTATATGATCGTTGTCCCGTTTTGGTTTTTAATATGAGATTTATCAGTTTAATTTAATGTCTTAGTTGTTATTTTTGTTAAATTCTCAATGTGTATTAGGCTTACCTAGTCTTAGCGACTCAGTGCCATCAAGACATCCTAAGTTGGGATTTGGGGTCGTGATAAGTTTGTATCAGAGCTCTAGGTTCATAGGTTCGACGAGTCATAAACAAGTTTAGTAGAGTCTTGCAGATCGGTACGAAGACGCCTGTACTTATCTTCGAGTAGCTACAGAACTATTAGGAAATCCACTTCTTTCATTCCTTATCGTGCAGATTTTTTGATATCAGAATCTGAGCCTTGTCTTTCTATTCTCTTACAGATGGTAGGATATGCACTACTCGGTCAGATGATCAGACACCCATACCCCCTACTAGAGCCGCGAGAGACCAGGGCTGAGGTAGAGGCCGAGGAGGGGAACGTGCCACAGCCAGAGCAGCGACGGAGGAGCCACCAGTAGCTCCGCTTGGGGAGCAGGCACCTGAGATGCCTGCTACTACCCCTGCGCTCCAGGAGACCTTAGCACACTTCCTGGGCATGTTCGGTACTTTAGCTCAAGTGGGATTTATCCGGTTGCACCAGCTACATCTCAGGTTGGGGGAGGAACTCAGACTCCCGCAGCCCGTACTCCAGAGCAGTGAGTCCATGTTTATCAGGTTCCTGGAGTCATGCCAGCACAACCTGTTATTCCGGTTTGGCCCAAGGTTAGTCCAGAGGCATCAGAGGAGGAACAGCGGAGACTTGAGAGGTTCAAGAATTATGACCCTCTTACTTAGAGTGGTGCAGTTACTAAGGATGCACATTGATTTCTAGACAAGTGCCATTGTATTCTCTACACCATGGGCATTGTGGAGGTGAACGGAGTCGCCTTTACTATATTTCAGCTATCAGGAGTAGCCTATAGGTGGTGGCGGGCTTATGAGGAGGGTAGTTCAGCTGATGCAAAGCCACTCACTTGGACTCAGTTTTTGGATATATTTTTGTGGGAGTTCATCCCACAGACCCTCAGGGACACCTGGCGCACAGAGTTTGAGCAGCTGCCATTAGGTTCATCCCGTCATGCACCCGCTTTGGTTGCTACAGTCCGAGATCAAGTAGGTAGATTTATCAAGGGGCTCAGTTATGGTCTTAGATTCAGCATGGCTCGGGAGTTGGAGACGGATACTCCATTTTAGCAGGTTGTGGAGATCGCTCACAGGTTGGAGCGTATGCAGGGCCAGGAGAGGGAGGATAGGGAGGCCAAGAGGCCTCGAGATTTTGGAGGATTTAGTTATGCCCGCGCTGCAGTTTCAGCTTTTCATGCAGTTTCAGTCGATCGGTTCATTCAGCACTTCCAGCTACTCGTAGTGCTCCTGCCATTCCGAGGTCTCAGATCGCTCATTATGCACAGCCACTTTCCATTGCTCCTCTTTCACGGGGTGCCTTCAGCGGTCAGTCTAGCTGATCAGGTCAGATCTAATTTCAGCAGCCACGCCCATCGAGAGGCTTTTTTGAGTATGGTGACACGAGGCAATAAATAACATCAAATAAGGAATCGAAGATCAAGATCATTCCCTTAACTTTCAAACCCTCAAACTTCGTCGAACGCATCTGAATCATGTTTAACCATTCTGGATCACAATAAAACTTTGCACCCAAGTCCCAATCAACAAAACAAACCTATACGAGATTTCAAAACCACAATAAGAGTCTGATAACACCGAAGTCAACTCCTGGTCAAACCTATGAACTTTCCAAACCTTCAAATTGTCAACTTTCGCCAAGTATAGCCAAATAATCAAGGAACATCCAAATTCAAATATGAACATATACTCAAGTCCAAAATTGCCATACGAACCTATTGAAACCAACAAATCGTGATTTCGGGGTTGTTTACTCAAAAGACAAACCTTGGTCAACTCTTCCAACTTAAAGCTTCTAAATTAAGAATTACTCTAATAACTCAACTCCAAAATACTCAAAAATCAAAACCGACTATGTATGCAGGTCATAATACACCATAAGAAGCCACTCGAAGTCTCAAATCATAAAATGAGATGCTAGAACTCAAAATGATTGGTCGGGTGGTTACGCACTGGTGTATCATCTATGTCAGGCAAGTGAGCATCAAGCGGATTAGAGGTTTTTATAATATCAATTTTGAACAAGTTCAAGTATTCACTTGAAAATTTGTGGAGTAAAGGGGCCAAAATTTCAAATCGGTATAAGTATATGTATTAATTAGGCTATATTGCCTTGTTAAAAATCTTGTATACAGTTGAAACCAGGCTTGCATTGCGCATGACTTATCGAGAGTAGAACATGATAGTGCAAAGTTCAAACTCGTGTTATATCAAACCATGGTGCGAAGGCAGATTGCCGAGCTCGTGACTCAGAGATTGATTAAGATCGAGCTCGCCCAAGATCGAGACCGAGCAAGATCGAGGTCGGCCAAGATCGAGACTGGCCAAGATCGAGATCGGCCAAGATCGAGACTGGCCAAGATCGGGACCGAGCAAGATCGAGTGAATCTTACCGAGCCAAATGACGAAAAGCCGAAATATCCGTAATCAGGCGAGAATCACGGCAAAAATCACGGCGCAAATTAAGGAGCAGCCGACTAATTAGCCTATCATAAGATTCCTAATTATATTATCATTGTATCAATAGTAGGACTCCCCTACTATATAAAGGGGGTCTAATCATTTGTAAAGGGGGATCTTTGCAGGCAATATAAAGAAAAATACTACCTTCTTTTAGCTTGCAATATCTTGTTATTTGTTTCTTATATTACTTGAATCTCCACTTGGTTTGAGGATGATCGAATCCCTACTTATTGTAGCTGAAAGAGGGGATTCACATGCATAAGACGATGGCTTTTGAACAAGGGGAAGATGATGGTACCTTGAGGTACCAAGATAGATTGTGTGTTCCAACCATAGATGGACTTAGCGAGGGAGGAACATGTTAGAAGCCCATAATTCCAGGTATTCTAGCCACCCAGGTATCCCAAAGATGTATCATGATCTTAAGGAGATCTTATTGGTGGAATGACATGAAAAAGAATGCCGCAGACTTTGTGGCCAAGTGTCCAAATTGTCAGCAAGTGAAAGTCAAGAAGCACAAATCCTAGAGTTTTACCATAGAATATGCATATCCTTTAGCGGAGATGGTAAATATGGACCTCATAATAGGATTATCTCACTTATTTGAAAAGCATGATTTGTAAGGGAAAAGGTGTAGATCACCAATTGGTTGGTTCAAAATTGACGAAGCACAGTTGTTGGGACCAGATTTGGTCAATCAGTGTATAAGAATTATCTTGAATAAAACCTCCATCACCTTGCATATAGTTCTCCACTCGGGTTTTCATTTGTGGACCGTTAGTCCTCTTCTTGTTCACCATAACATTTACTCTCTCCATAGCCTGAACTTTCTTAGGGGCTTGCACTTGATTTAGTTGAGCCTTTTCTAGTTGAGTAATGGTAGTGGTCAATTTGACAATGGCTTTACCATGGTCTTGCAATTATTTGTGAAGGTAGATCATATTCGGATCATCTTGTGGGACATTGGAACGGGATTGCAAAGTTGATGATGTCTTCGCCATCTCATTTAGAATGTCACATGCCTCTCGAGGGCCAAGGCTATTTGATTCGTTTGGTTTGCGTTCATTTCTTTTACAGTCAATTTCAATATCAATATACATATACATTTTCTCAATTTTTGCCAAGCTATATCACGTATCCTTAAAACTGCGTATAAATTCAATTATTATCTGTTTTTCGGGTAAACAGTTTGGCACCCACCGTGGGTCTAAGGATAATAGTAATTGGCTGGTACTACCTTTCATAACACACACTATTTTACACTTGTTCTTGTGAGTATCTTGGTTTAAGGCTAAAAAACAAAAATGTCAAACCCTCAATCAGCGCCTCTACGTGTTGACAACGAGTCCGGTCACCAAGGTGAAAATAATAACATAGCACCGGGTAACGAGATATTGCCTACTAATCCCGTTGGAATTCTGATTGCAGATCCAATCGATGCTAATTCACATGTGGCTATTGATGCAAATTTGCCTACCAACCCCGAAAATAGCGTTAGTGGTGGAGCTCGATTGGTGATTCAGAATGCTTAAAATGTTGAAGGAGACGAGATCAACCTACGAACGATCTTTAAAATGCTACAGGCCTAACAGGCGGCGATAACTTAGTTACAAAACAAAAGCCGCGCACCAAGCTGGGCTGAGTCCGATCCTACCCGGGAAGCCGCCTGCAGGGATGTATTGGTCGTAAAAAGATCAAACGAACGTGAATCAGGGGCTAGCTCCAAAGTTATAAAGAAGCTTGAGGAACTGACGAAAAGGATATAATCAGGGGAGAAGAAGATCGATGCTAACGATAAAAAGGTGGAAATTTACAATTCCAGGGTAGACCAAATCCCAAGAGCAACTCTGATATTGAAGGGTCTGGATTCCAGGAAGTTCGTACAAAAACCTTTTCCTCCGAGTGCGGCTCCAAAGTCGATCCCCAAAAATTTTGCATGCCCCAAATTCCTAAGTACAAACGACTGACCCAAACGAGCATGTCACCTCTTACACATGTGCAATTAAATGGAATGATCTAGAGGACGACAAAATCGAATCCATGTTACCAAAGCAATTCGGGGAAACCCTGTCAAAGGGAGCTATGATATGATACCACAATTTACCACCTAACTCTATTAATTCTTTTGTATGCTTGCAGATTCTTTTGTAAAGGCACACGCCGGAGCCATCAAGGTCGAAACCAGGAAATCGGACCTTTTCAAGGTAAGACAAAAGGATAACGCAATACTCAGAGAATTCGTGTCCCGATTCCAAATGGAATGAATGGACCTACCACTGATCACCGACGATTGGGCAGTTCAAGCTTTCACCCAAGGACTCAATGTTCGAAGCTCAGTGGCTTCGCAGCAGTTGAAGCAAAATTTAATAGAATACTCGGTTATCACTTGGGCCGATGTCCATAATCGGTATCAATCAAAGATCAGGGTCGAAGATGACCAACTTGGGCCTCCACCCAGGTTAGTTTATCCTATCAGACCCGTCGATAGAATTAAGAAGGATATCAACCGAGAACCAAGGTCGAACAGGGATCGATATCAGCTGTATAATGGAGATCGTAGGGGCAACGGACCTGGGCGCAACCCTATGCTAAGTGAAAGGAGAAATCATCGAGGCCAGAGCTCTTGAGGATTCATGAGCAAAAATGGTTTCGACAGGTATACCGGACCTAATGAAGCACCACGATTGTCAGAATATAACTTCAATGTCGATGCATCCACCATCGTATCGGCTATCGGACGCATCAAAGATACTAAATGGCCTCGACCTCTACAAACCGATGGACAAAGGGATCCCAACCAAATATTCAAATATCATGGCACACATGGCCACAGAACGGAGGATTGTCAACAATTGAGAGAAGAAGTAGCCCGGTTATTCAATGACGGGCATCTTCGAGAATTTTTTAGCGACAGAGCTAAGAATCTTTTCAGAAACAAGGATACCAACAAACAGAGTGAACAAGACGAGCCCCAACACGTCATTCATATGATCATCGGAGGGGTCGATGTTCCTCAAGGTCCGATGATAAAAATGCACCAAAGTATCAATCACAAGGGAAAAATGGGCTCGAGATTACACATCAGAAGGAACTTTATCCTTCAATGACAAATGCGCAGAAGGAATCAGGCAGCCCCATAATGATGCACTGGTAATTTCTCTACTCATGAATAATACTCGAGTTAAACGTGTGTCGATTGATCCAGGTAGTTCGGCCAACATGATTCGATCGAGGGTCGTAGAATAACTCGGCCTACATGACCAAATCATGCATGCGTCCCGAATGCTAGATGGATTCCACATGGCTTGTGAAACTACTAAGGGAGAGATAATATTGCCGGTAAATATGGCAGGTACCGTCCGAGAGACCAAGTTTTATGTGATCAAAGGGGACATGAGGTACAATGCCTTGTTCGGGAGACCATGGATCCACAACATGAGGGTCGTGCTCTCGACCTTTCACCAGGTATTAAAATTTTTGACGCTAGAAGGAATAAAGACGGTTTATGGGGAGCAGCCTGCCACAAAGGAGATGTTTGCCGTGGATGAGGTAATTCCGATATCAACACTCTCATCGACAAGGGAATCAGGTTCAAAAGCGAAATAAGAAGCCAAATAGCAATCATCAATTCCAGCCTCAACCCAATCGAACAAGCAAAAGATTGACAAAGACGGCGATTACAGGGTTCCTCAATCATTCATAATCCCTGATGATTCCAATGCCACCAAATCGACGATTAAAGAGCTGGAGCAAATCATACTAATCGAACGTTTGCCAGAATGAAAGGTATACCTGGGCACGGGGTTAAATCCCGAGCTCAGGAAAAAGCTTATTCAATTTCTTATAGTTAACATAGATTGCTTTGCTTGGTCCCATCTCGACATGACAGGGATCCCACCGGAAATCACCACCCATAAACTAAACTTGAACTCGAAGTTCTATCCGGTGAAGAAAAAAAGAATACCCCAGTCCTAGATCAAGCACACCTTCATCATAAACGAGGTAACCAAGTTCCTTAAAATAGGATCCATCCGAGAAGTAAAATACCTCGAATGGTTAGCAAACGTAGTGGTAGTTCCTAAAAAAGGAAACAAACTTAGAATGTGTGTACATTACAAAGACTTGAATAAAGCATGCCGCAAAGATTCTTTTCCTTTGCCTAATATCAATCGCATGATCGATGCCACGGCCGGCCACGAGATCCTCAGTTTTCTCGATGCTTATTCCGGGTACAACCAGATACAAATGAACCCGGATGATCAGGAAAATACCTCGTTCATCACAAAATACGGAACCTACTGCTATAATGTAATGCAATTTGGGTTAAACAATGCTGGTGCCACGTACCAACGCCTAGTAAACCGGATGTTCGAAGAACAAATAGGGAAATCTATGGAAGTTTACATTGATGATATGTTAGTTAAGTCCCTGCGAACAGAGGAGCATTTTAAACATTTGCAGGAGACCTTCGGTATCATGAGGGAATATAGCATGAAGCTAAACCCAGAAAAAAGCGCGTTCGGGGTTGGGTCAGGCAAATTTCTCGGATTCATGGTGTCCAACCGAGGAATCAAGATCAACCCCGATAAGATTAAAGCTATCGAGGACATCACGGCAGGTGACAATGTGAAGGCCGTGCAGAGGTTAACCGGGCGCATAGCCGTCCTGGGGCGATTTATCTCGAGGTCCTTAGATAAAAGCCATCGATTTTTCTCGTTACTAAAGAAGAAAAATGACTTCACATGGACATCGGAGTGCCAACATGCCTTGGAGGAACTTAAACGTTACTTATCGAGTCCGCCACTTCTTCACACGCCCAGGGCAGACGAGCGAATGTACTTATATTTGGCAGTATCAGAGGTAGCGGTAAGTGGAGTCCAAGTCCGAAATAACAAGGTACGCAATTTTCAATTTATTACGTTAGCCGAAATTAGGTATCCCCACCTAGAAAAGTTATCACTCGCTTTGATAAGCGCCTCTAGGAAACCAAAACCGTACTTCTAGTGTCACCCCATATGTGTTGTAATAACTTATCCACTTCGAAATATTTTGCATAAACCCGAGCTTTCAGGACGGTTGGCAAAATGGGCCGTAGAAATCAGCGAGTATGATATTGAATATCGACCCCGAACATCCATTAAGTCTCAAATTTTGGCTGACTTCGTGGCTGACTTCACGTCGGCCCTAGTACCTGGGGTCGAAAGAGAACTGTTGGTAAAATCGGGTACGTCTTCAGGAATCTAGACCCTCTTCACGGACGGTGCTTCGAACGCAAAAGGGTCCGGACTGGGCATCGTACTTAAACCACATACGGGTAACATGGTTAGACAATATATTAGAACTGTAAAATTAACTAACAACGAGGCCGAATATGAGGCCATAATTGCAGGTCTCAAATTAGCCAAAAGCTTGGGAGCGGAGGTGATCGAAGACAAATGCGACTCCCTCCTTGTGGTGAATCAGGTTAACGAAACATTCGAAGTTAGAGAAGAATGAATGCAAAGATACCTAGATAAGTTGCAAGTAACTTTGCACCGATTTAAGGAGTGGACTTTGCAACATGTGCCTTGAGATCAGAATAGTGAGGTCGATGCCCTCACAAACTTAGGGTCATCGATTGAGGACAACGAACTCAATTCGGGGGCCGTCGTACAACTCATGAGGACAGTCATCGAAGAAGGCCACGCTGATATAAACACCACAAGATTGACCTGGGATTGCAAAAATAAATACATAGAGTATTTGGAAACCAGAAAGCTTCCCTTATATCCAAAAGAATTGAGGGCCCTGCGCACGAAGGCAGCACTATTCACCTTGTCCGAAGACGGAACCTTGTTCAAAAGAATGTTTGATGGCCCACTAGCGACATGTCGAGGGCCGGGAGACACCGAGTATGTTCTGAGGGAATTTCACGAGGGCACTTGCGGAAATCATTCCTATGACGAATCATTGGTTCAAAAGGTAATCAGAGCCGACTATTGCTGGATCGACATGAAGAAAGATGCAAAAGAGTTTGTTCGAAAATGTGACAAATTCCAAAGACATGCACCAATGATTCACCAACCCGGGGAGCTACTCAATTCGGTCTTGTCACCATGGCCATTCATAAAGTGGGGAATGGATATCGTTGGCCCTCTTCCATAGGCACCAGATAAAGCTCAATTTATTTTATTTATGACTGATTATTTTTCTAAGTGGGTTGAAGCACAGGCCTTCGAGAATGTTATAGAGAAGGAAGTCATCGACTTCATTTGGGATCACATCATATATCGATTCGGGATGCCATTTGAAATTGTGTGTGATAACGGAAAACTGTTCATCGGCAGCAAAGTAACCAAATTTCTCGAGGATCACAAGATCAAAAGATTCCTATCAACACCTAATCATCCCAGCGGCAACGGGCAAGCCGAATCAACCAACAAAACCATCATCCAAAATCTTAAGAAGAGGTTAACCAACGCCAAAGGAAAGTGGAAGGAAATTCTACCCGAAGTTCTTTGGGCATACCGCACAACCTCGAAGTCCAGCACCGGTGCTACTCCATTCTCATTAGTTTATGGCGCCGAAGCTCTAATACCGATCGAAGTCGGAGAGCCGAGTATTCGGTTCTGATATGCAACAAAGGAATCAAATAACGAGGCCATGAATATGAGCCTAGAATTATTGGATGAAAGGCGTGAAACCGCCCTCATCCGATTAGCCGCCCAAAAGCAACGAACCGAGAGATACTACAATCGAAGAACTAATCTTCGATACTTTAATGTCGGGGACTTAGTGCTAAGAAAAGTCACTCTCAACACCCGAAATCCTAATGAAGGAAAATTGAGTCCGAATTAGGAAGGACCGTAACAAATTCTCGAGGTCACCGAAAAAGGGCCTTACAAGCTCGGAACGATGAATGGGGAACAACTACCAAGCAATTGGAACATATCTCACCTAAAATGATACTACTACTAAGGTACGCCTTTTTTCATTCCTTTTCTATTTCAGATTAACACATACAGGTGTTCGACAAGAAACGACGATGGATTTTTTAACAAACGGCACGAAGTCTTTAGGTCTGAAAACACGTGTTGTACTTTTTTTTCCTCACACCAATTTTTGTCCCAAATGGGTTTTTTCGACGAGGTTTTTAATGAGGCAACGATGAATCGTGCTAACTTAGAATCAAGCGGCGCCAAAGATCAATCCAACAATATCCAAGGTTCCTTTGCAATCAACCTTGAATATTATGGGGCTACCCTCGGATATGCGTTAGCTTCGAATATCAACTCTAACGAGAAGACTACTTCATAAAGGGAGGGTCTCGATAGATAGGATTTATTGTAAGGGTCAAACGGTCAAAATGAATCGTACCCACAAAGATTGCTCGAGCCCCGTTTTGATCAAGAATAAAGAAAAGTACTTTCCTTACAAACATCTTATGTTTCTAATAACGAGCCCAAAGGGCAGTACTTAACCAGGATATGAACGATTGCTTGGTCACTCAGGGACTGTCGTCCGTCTCAAACAACTCAAGTGATCGGGCCTCCAGAGAAAAAGACCTAATATGCAACTCCTCGACTTCTAAAGATCACAGCCACCCTGCTTGGGGACTATTATCTCGGACAAGCCCGGATAAAACGGGAAAACAAGCCCAATAGATAGCTCCTGAACTAAAAGGCTACGACCAATCTAACACGGCTCGGAGACGTCCGAAATCCGTAACAAATATAGGCCTTCGAAAAAAGAAGAAATTCTTTCACAAACCAGTTCTAAAGGCTACCCTCGGCAAAGTCTCAAACTTAAGATATTTTTGAGAGAAACTTTGGTATCATCGAACCCCAATAACGCTTTAACATAGAAAGGCAATAAAGGCAAGGTTTGTTCGAACCCTCGAACACAACGTTATTGTTCCATGCTAAGTCATTTTCAACCTTTGCAAATACAAATAATAAAGCAAAGGAAAGATATGAGAGCCAAAAGGGAAAGAAATGCCTTATATTTATATAGTTTTTTACAAAGGCCGAATCGATCTAAAACAACAATTTACAATGGCCAAAAATAGCCTCAGAAAAAATTCAAAAGAAAATCAAAAAACCTAAAGTCCTAAGTGGCTTGGTCTTCATCGGAGGTTGCATCTCCATCCTCGGGATCTTCTCCGTCTTCGGATTCACTTGAGCTCTCAGATTCTTCCTTAGGGAAGGCCATCCTTTGGGCCCTGGCTTCCTCTGCTTTGGTATTTTAAATTTCGGCCATAATATCGAAGCCCTGGGCATTAACTCCCTCGAGAGCTTCCCTTAGAGCTTGCCATTTTTCATGATCCACCGTGCCCTTGGCCTTGGCCTGAATGGCCTCAACGTCGACCCTAAACAGGGCCACTTTAGCATCAGCATTTGTGTTGGCCATGGCCACCTCAGATCTATCCGCGGTCACCTCAGATCTGGCCACTCCGTGTTCGTTGGCCAAGCTTGCCTTATCAAAAACGGCCAAATCCAACTGAGACTGAAGCTCATTGATCTTCTCGACCTGCACCGAGGCTTTCTCTTTTGTAGCTTGGAGCTGGGTCTCGGTTGACTCTAATTGCACTTGGACAGTTTCCTTTTGCAAAGCTAAGATGTCCATATTCTTTTTGAATTTTTCCACCCCGGCCTGTATCGCATCCACCTGCAAATTAAGCCGTCCGATTTGTTCGAGCCTCTGCCGGACCTGCAGAATCGAATCGTTAGTAGTTATCTCCAATTCATCTTCACTATTGTGAAGAACTCGGAATACCTGCTCGGTCATCTCGGCATGCTCATCCCGAGCCGTCACTAAGTCAACCTGAAGCTTCTTACTGAGAAACTTGTAGGTATCACTTTTCTCAGTGAGGTTCCGAACCTCAACCACGTGCTCCTCCCGGATTCGGAGGAAAGCCTCGTGATGTAACACCGAAGCCTGCAAACAAGGGAGAAGATGTTAGAATTATCTACAACTCCGAGTTTAAAATAAATAATAGAGAAACTTTTGAAGTTACCCGATTCAGAGCATGTTGGGCCACATTAAAAATACAAGCGGCTCCTACCGCGTTCATCACGGCTTTGTCTTCCTCAGTCACCAAGGATCGAAGGTAACTAGCAATCCCCATGGGAGGAGAGAAAATCCGGACATCCGCCGGGATAGAAAGCACTATATTTCGCCTACGGTCGGGATTAACACTTGGGGCCGGGAATCGGTCCGCCAGTTTTGGGCTCGATGAAGAACCGGTAGCGCATAATGACGGTACTTTCTTCGGTACCGGTAAACCACTAAACCCGATGACATCCTCTGAGACAGCGGACTCAAACCCGTCCAAGAAGCCATGGATATTGGTCTCCCCCTGAATACCTTCATAAGAGCGACCTTCCAACATATTGGCCTCGCGGATCATAGCGTCCGAATTTTGAAGTGATCCAAAATATCGATCACTCCGAGCTCGTACCTCGAGACATCTCCAGTCTCCCTTTCGACCATCTCAGCTTGGGACAGGGTGGCCTCAATTCTTACTAGTTCAGGAACTTCGGCCAAAGCTCCCTCTTCGACCTCCGCCAGTTTAGAGGACTTTTGTATCGAAGTACCAGCCAGCACGCGGGCCACTAGTTGGGAATTATCTTCCTCTTCTCCTTATTCGTGCTCTTTCCTTAAACGGATGACTAGTTCCAAAGGCATAACACCAATGTCCCCCTTGGGCTTGCGAGACTTCCTCGCCGGTTTTTTCTTTTCCGAGCCGGGGGAACTCGGAGCCCCTTTTCTCTTCTTCTCTTTGGCCTGCTTCGGAGCGGGTGGAAGGACTTCTTCGTCACCAGATGGGGGCCTCATTGAAACATCCTTTCCGAGGCCTACAAGAGAAAAAAGATGAGTAATCTCAAAGAAAATCCTGAACGATCACCATTCTAAGAAGGAAACTTACCATAATTACGGGCCTCCCATCGACCCTTCGACAACTCCATCCAAGCACGCTTTGAGTACGGCCTCTGTAACATGAGGCCTTCGACCCATTTTCTAAGATCCGAAATAGGGTCCGGCATCTGGGCCACAGCTGCAACGCCAAAAAATATCAATAAAGAAAGAAATAAGAAGAAAAGCAACAAGATTAAACCTTCTAAGCGAAGTGCTACTTACGTTACATATTCCATTTCTCGGGAAATGGCATGTATTCAGCAGGGATCAGGTCCGAAGTCCTTATTCGAACAAATCGGCCCATCCAACCTCAGTCCCGACCTTCATCTGCTCGAGAACGGAGCCTTATTGGCTTGGCGAGAAGGCTTGATCTCGATAAAGTCGGGGACTGTAGAGGCGCATAATGTAGTCGAGGGTAAAGGGACATCCCTCGATTTTGCTCACAAAAAATCGGACGAGAATCACTATTCTCTAGAAGGAGGGGAAAATTTGGCCGAGGGTCACATCATACCTCTTGCAAAAGGTAATAATGATGGGGTCTAAGGGACCCAACGTAAAGGGGTAAGTGTAAATACTTAGGAACCCCTCCACGTAGGTAGTGATCGAGTCCTTGGGCGAAGGAACCACCATATGCTTATCGACCCAGTTGTAGTCCTGTTTAACCCTAGGGAGGAGGTTTTCGGTGATTGTGGATATGTATCTCAAGACCGGTTCACATCGGCCCGCTACTAAGGAGGCCTTTTCGACCCTAAAATCAGTAACAATCGGGCACCCTGCCGGAACGAATTCCTCAGGGTAGGGTTCCGCCGCAGCCTCACCGCCGGCGGGCCGTGATGAAGAAGCAGCCTCCTTTTGCGGTACTGTCTTAGAGGTTTTCGCCATTAAAGAACAGGAGAAAAGAGAATTAAGATAGTATACGGATTGATGAGAATTCAAGAAATTTAGGTACAGAAGTTGTAAAACAAAGGGACTTTTTGAGAAAGAGCAAGAGCAGGAAGAGCTTTTGAGCGTGAAAAGTTTTGAATAAGGAAAAAACTAGGGTACTTATAGCTTGCTGGTGATGGTTCAGAACCGATAGTGGCCAACCAGCGACTGACAGGCATTTAATGCCTTGATAACTGGACTGACGGGACATTTTGAGTTGTTGCTTACGTCATGATCGAGTATACAAGTGACATTCGTTGCTTACATCATTGCCTGTCGAGACGGAGCTCGGAAATTCATATCGTTTCTCATCATATTCTCTCCGAGAAATGAGGGGACTATCTGTATACAGTCGAAACCGGCTTGCCTTTCGCATGACTTATCGAGAGTAGAACATGATAGTGCAAAGTTCAAACTCGTGTTATATCAAACCATGGTGTGAAGGCAGATTGCCGAGCTTGTGACTCAGAGATCGATTAAGATCGAGCTCGCCCAAGATCGAGACCGAGAAAGATCGAGATCGGCCAAGATAGAGACTGGCCAAGATCGATATCGGCCAAGATCGAGACTGGCCAAGATCGGGACCGAGCAAGAACGAGTGAAACATACCGAGCCAAATGACGAAAAGCCGAAATATCCGCAATCAGGCGAGAATAAAGGCGCAAATCACGACGCTAATCAAGGAGCGATCGACTAATTAGCCTATCATGAGATTCCTAATTGTGTTAGCATTTATCAATAGTAGGACTCCCCTACAATATAAAGGAGGTCTAATCATTTGTAAAGGGGATCTTTTCAGGCAATGTAAAGAAAAATACTACCTTCTTTTAGCTTGCAATATCTTGTTATTCTGTTCTTATATTACTTGAATCTCCACTTGATTTGAGGGTGATCGAACTCGAGGGTCAAGGCTATTCGATTCGTTTGGTTTGCGTTCTTTTCTTTTACAGTCAATTTTAATATTAATATACATATACATTTTTCTCAATTTGTGTCAAGTTATATCACGTATCCTTAAAATTGCGTATAAATTTAATTGTTATCCGTTTTTCAGGTAAACAACGCTAGTAAATAAATATGTACTACCCAATAAAATGCAGAACATATAAAAATAAATTTAAAACAACAAAGAAAAAATAATAAGAAGGAGAAAACGTGAAGTCCAACGAAGAAGTCTCCCCGCCGGAGAAGGTCAGGAACAGCATATTCCCGCCCAATAAAACGCCTCTGTTTCCTTCATATTTTGCTTCCCCTCAACCATTCTTTCTGATTCTGTCTGATATCAATTCATTACATCATCGCCTCTTTCCTCTCTCCAATCGTCGAGCTCGTAAAGGCCTAAAATATTATTTACTAACCCGTTGAAACAAAAGGCAATTTTCTCAATCGATCTGGACAGACCAATCGATCCATTGTTTAAATACTAAAGAGAAGAAAAAAATGGGAGCATGTGCAAGCAAGCCTAAGGTTTTGGAAGGTACCGCTCCTGGAAAAGTTCCGGCGCCAGAACTGGCCTCCAACGGTAATGTAGCAGATGTGGCGGCGGAAGAAGGAATTGTGGGTGATGATAAACGCCAGTCTCTCGGTAATTTGTTCAAGAAGGTATTCATATTTTACGGTGGCCCTTTCATCTCGCTCTCTCTATTTCTCTGTTTAAATTTATGTCAATATATAACAAACAATATATATTTATACACATAATTATTGTAATGTTGCATGTATTGTTTCACGTTGATATCTAAAAATTCACCTTTTACATTTTTAGTGACGCACTACTAATTTCAGCAGGCTTTATAAAGCTGGATTATGTAAGTGTCAAAATGAAACTTTTTCAACTTTTCATGCAATTGCTTTGACATTAGCCTAGTTTTTCAATGTTAATAAAGAAAGCTATGTAATATGCATTATCTTGGAATTTAAAAGGCTTGACATGTTCAAGAAGTTTGCTACTATCGGCTCTAATGGCTCTGGTTTTACAGAAACTTCTTTGCCTTTCATTCTCTTATGCTACATGGAAGGCCAGAAATGTTCTTGTTTAGAAGTCTTTAAGTTTTTGGCTTTGACATTTAATATTATACAAAGTACACAAATAGATCTGATGACTTGGTGAAGTTACTTATCAAAAATTGTAAAAACGAACCTTTTGAAATTGCGTATCCACATCCAACATTCCAGCTTGTATTTATAACGACTAGTCATGAGTCATAACCTAACAAGAGAATGCCGTATTGCCTCTTGATAGATGCTATTTACTACACAAAATAGTAGCAATACTTTCATTTTGTGACACTTTCTTTTTCATTTTATGACACTTTTTTTTTGTTGAATTCCTACTAAGAATGCTGCATTATTATATTTGGAAACTCTTTAATTTTAAAAAAAAATTTAAAATTTTAATACTATATGCCAAATTTTTTTTTTTTTTAACTTTGTGCCCGACAACACCGTCAAACACCATCATATACAATGAAACAAAGAAAGTTATTGTTGATAAATTTATTTGCATCTCGCTAATTCCTGATATTAATTCGCCGATGCAGAGCGAAGAAGGGAAAGACTCAGAACAAGTAAAAGAGGAGACATCTACCATACAAGCTTCTGAACCATCGGAACCCCAGACAGAAGAAGTTGTGACGGTACTTGATACCCATATAACGACTGACACAACAAAAGGACACAACAAAAGCACCAGAAGTAGAGACCCCAGATGCTAAAACATCGGTTGAAAAGGCAACAGAAGAAGTAAAATCAGAAACCGAGACTCCTACAGAGGAGAAAAGGGAGGAAGTAAAATCAGAAGCAGAGACTCCCTCGGAGAAGAAAGTGGAGGAAGAAAAATCAGAAACAAAGAATCCCACGAAAAAGAAAATTGAGGAAGTAAAGTCAGAAACAGAGAGCACAGAGGCTTCGGTAGAGAAGAAAGAAGAGGAAGTAAAAGAAGCAGTGGAGACTCCATCAGAGAAGAAAATAGAAGAAGATCCCGTAACACAGGAAACAAAATCTGAAGCTCTAGTGGAGAACAAAACAGAAGAGAAGCCAGCTACGGAGGCAAAGAAACCTGTCATTGAAGAAAAGAAGTCAGGCAAATTTTGGTGGGACAAGTAAATCATAACGCAAATGCTTGGAAGAAAATGGTTCCTTAATTACTTGAAGGGTTGCATGTGTGATTAATTCAGATGGTATGTCAATGATTTCATGTTGAACAAGTTGTTATGAGCAAAATTTAATATTTCATTGTTTAATATTATCATTCTCATTATCATACTATATTTTCATCTCGTTCATTAGCACATTTGACATTATCTACTTTTAATTTGGTATATGAATAAGAAAAGTATTTTATATTCTTGTTCATCATTCATGAAGCTAAATTTAACACTTTAGTCGATATTATTCGACTTTAATTGTTCTAATAATCTTTTGAAATTTAGCTTTCACTCAAATGCAACTCATATCACAATTTATAAACTCTTTCAATATTTTAACAAAATATTTTAATCCAAAATTCGATATTTAGGATAAAGCAATTAAATTTGTAGTTGAAGGTTAAAGGCCATAAATTCAATCCAAATAATAACTACTCCCTACGTTTCAAAATAATTGGCACCATTACTATTGAGAAGTCTACGAGCTTATTCTTTGGCCATGTTTTCCTTAAATATTTTATAAATATTATGAATTATTATGACTTATAATACTTTTTATGTAGTTTTCGAAAATATAAATTTTAATTTCAAAAACCTGAAGAATCTATGTTCAAATTTACGGTTAAAGTTAAGTACTTTGACGCTCGTACTTCGAACTATGCCAACCTTTTTAAAACGGAGGAAGTAGATAATTAAGGTAAAATATACGATAAAGCAATGAATTATAAAGCAGAGAAAGGTAAGAGAGATATTATTTAATGGCCGCTTCAGGCTAGAGTGATCGAAGCTTGATTATAGAGAATTTGTAAGACTACCAAAAATGAAAAAAATAATAGAACGTCTAATGTAAACAGTAATTGTTAATCGTCTTTTGGAATGAACAAATGTTAACTTATATAGTGTGGAACCCGAGTTGCTGTTTTCTTGAAGTACACTGCCGTCACACTCATTTATTTTGACAATTTGAATGATTTGTAATGGCTACTATAATGTTGGATCTCGTAACTGTAAAATTAATGATGAATCTTCGAATGCCCGATCGTTTGTTGATCTGCTACACTTCTTATCCCTAAGCTCCTCAATCATACCTGAATTTTTTGGATATTTGGCTTTCTTTCCGAGTATTTGAGATGATCATCCGAGGAGTCTTCCAACTATCCCCGGTTTCTTGACTTCTTGATTTTATACACTTTGTCTAATCTGTAAGATTATTGGTCAATCCTTGACACGTGTCCTCTTCTGAATAGTGCACAGGTTATGTCTATTTTTTATCAATACAAATAGTCCCCTAACTTTCCGTATATTTTTCGGAAATTTTTATGAAATGAAAGATTCTTTGAGTGAAGAAGATCATGATTAAGTTTCTTGATTGACGGGAGAAAATCTAGTCCGATTCTCGTATTCTGAAATTGAAATAACATGAGTTGTGATTAAAATAATTTATGCCGCATTTTCTTGTGGTTCGAGCCACGTAGCGGACCTCAATCGATGTTATTGTTATCAGTGGTTTCGAGAGGCTAGTGACTTGTTATATATGGATGCCTTCTCTTTTTCTCCTTTCTGTCCTATTCTCTTACAACTTTCGCAACTCCCTTTGAGCTCTTTGTTTGTTCTTGCAATTTTTCAAAGGTTATGGATTTCCAAAACTTTAACTTAGTAGTAAATAAAACCCTGGTTTTGTAAAGCCATATTTTTGGTGAATCTCTGATTGGGGAACTGTCACGCCCCGAACCTGGGTCTGGACGTAACATGACACCCGGTGCCTGACTACATGTGACCGAGCGAACTAACTTGCTGGCTGAATCAACATGTGATATCATAACATACTGAATGTGGAAGATAAACTAATACATGCTGATATACTGAAAGTCTGGATGATATAAATCAAGTGCGGAAATACTAACATAATTTTGAAATATATTTGTAGCCAACATGGCTTAACCTGAAAAGCCTGTGATTCTGTCTAACTGTTACTCTAGTCTATAAAGTCTCTAATGAAGTACTGAAAACACTGACTGTCTGCAAATACTGGAAGATTGTAAAGTAATGGTAATGCCCCGAAAGAATTGGGGCTCACCAAATAGCTAGTACGAGAATCCTAGCGCTCTGAATCGTCAACCTGTAAATCATTAACTGCATCGTGAGATGCAGGCCCCGAACAAAAGGGACGTCAGTACATTTGAATTGCACTGGTATGTAAAGCAACAGAAAGAAAGAACTATAAATGCTGAAACGGATACTGAGGTGATAACTGAGAATTGATAATTGACAACTGAAATGATAACTCTTGAAACTGAAACTGAAATGATAACTACTAACTGTTAACTGAAATGATAACTGATAACTGAACTGAACAAAGGAAGTAAGAATATAAATACTCCCTCTTCTGAATGATGAACAACATATTTATCTGTATATTAAACTGCGGCCTCAGGCCCAATATATCTGTGCATAAACTGCGGCCTCGGGCCCAAGTATATGTATACATAACTGCGCCCTCAGGCCCAAAGATGCATAAAGCATAAATTGCGGCCTCAGGCCCAAACATGCATAAAGCATAAACTGCAGCCTCGGGACCAAATACAGGTATTCAACATTCATGTATTTAAAAACAGGAACTGAGAATCATACTGTAATACATGATAATGAAATACTAAACCATACTAAGTTACACGATACTTAAATGCTGAATAGAGCTAGACTGAGACATGTATTCGCAAACTGATTATGAAAACTGAAACTTCAACTGTTTATGACATGCTGAGTAATCTAGATTGAGACTCATGGGCATCAAACACAAGTCTATATTGATTACGCACTGAGCTCACAACGTTCAGAATAAAAGTCATGAACGAATTACGAAGCTAGATAATAGAAGTTCTGCAACTACTCAAGGAACTAAACTTAACTTTATTTCCGAGACAATTAGTAACATTGTAGAAGGAACGTAGTATAGGGAGAATCGTTAACATTCCCAAATATAGAGAGTTAGCCTCACATACCTTAACTTCCTCCTCTTGATTGTGATACAATATTCGCCAACCCTTTCAACTTTAATCTATATCACTACAAGTCAAAGGGATTCCACATTAGCAATAATACTCATGTTTTGGTCACTTAGGTATTTTCTCAAACACTTGGTGGGCATAAAGCTTCATAGCCCTTATTAATTGTGTTTCTATACCCAACAACCCATTCTCTTGCTCATAGATAAATTCTAAAATCTCAATTTTCTATAATCAATACAATTCTTCATCACCCATAAATAATCAATAATCAACAACTCAAATCTATAATCGTTCATGCTTTTCTATCAAAACCATCAACCCATATCTCATGAACTTGTAGTTTATTCAATGCTATAATCAATTAGAGGGTGAAGATATTACATTCTTGACGTTCAATCCTCTTGAACTTGAGATCTAGGGTTTCTTCTCTCAACAATGATGCCCAATCAAATATCTAATGATCTGAAGGGTTTACCCATGTTAATAAGGTGTTGTAGAATTGAAATAAACTTAGCATCACCATTAAAACTTACCTTGGATGGTGGAGGGACCTTTGAGGAGTTAGGTTCTTGAGAGCTTCCTTTTCTAGAGCAAGTTTTTTGTGTTTTGGGGTGTAGGGGATGAAGTAGGGCTTTTAAAATAACCCCCCTCCCCCCCCCCCGGTGTGCTCCCGTGCACCTGAAGGCCAAAACGCACACCTGGACGTGCAACAGGGCAGTAGCACTACTACAAGTTCGCATCCGCGCACTGGACCATCTGGGCACGCACCTAGGCACGCATACTGCACATTGTCCAGTAAAATGTACATAATGTTTTGTACAGAGATCTGTTCGGGTTCCACAATATATAGTTAGAAAGCTATTTCAAAGGGATACAACTTTTATGTTTTGAGATTTCCAAATTTCCCAATATATTTTCACGAAATCCTGCTAGAAGACAGACCTTCCATAAACTTAATCGATTTTATCGAATCTTGTGCACGTCACTCTCCCTCTTGATTCCAAAATAATTATTTCCACCCATACTCATCCTGATGGGACTTCACAGGTCTAAAATATCATAGTAATACTCATTTAGCATGTCCACACCTAGTTTGAATTTACAGAGTATTACATTATCTCCCCCTTGAGATCAATCGTCCTCGAATGATTGTCGTAACTGTAACTTCGGCTAACTCTGGACCTTAAACGGGTCAGGTGGAAACATGTACTTTCATGAACACTTGCATACTAAACTGAATGAATACATGATTACTGAACTGCTGAGATATTGAACTGAATGACTACTGCATTGATTGAATACTGAGTTGACTGAATACTGAATGACGTGGATATTGTAATATAAGGTCTGAATGAAAAGGTTAGTTACTTTTAACATTTCTCCAAAACACCCGCCAGCTATCATAGCATAACACAAGTCTCACAGGGCATCATAATGCGCATAACATGAAATATATAGGTAAGTACTGGTCTGCCTTGGATACGTGAATGCTAAACTAACATGGATATATGAATATTAAACTGGCACGAATATTTGAGTATTGAACTGACATGAATATCTGAGCATTAAACTTATATCAATATTTGAGTACTAAGCTGGCATATATATCTGAGTACTGAACTGGCATGAGTATCTGAGTACTGAACTGACATTAGTATCTAAGTACTGAACTAGCATGAGTATCTGAGTACTAGAAACTTGAATGTTATAACATGACATATGAAATACTGGGTATACATCCGTCAATTCTGGTGGCAACTTTAACTAATAAGCTACTTGTCTGATCTTTCGCAGGATTCTATATGGCCCAATATAGCGGGGACTAAGCTTCCCCTTCTTCCCAAATCTCATAACGCCTTTCATAGGAGAAACTTTTAGAAACACCCTATCATCAACTTGGAAATCTAAGTCTCTACGCCGCACGCCCGAATAAGAATTTTGGCGATTATGAGCTGTCTCCAAACGCTCTTGAATCAACTTGACTTTCTCCACAGCTTGATAGACCAAATTTGGTCCCAACAACTCTACTTTGCCAACTTCTAACCAACTAATTGGCGACCTACTCCTTCGTCCATACAGAGTCTCGCACGGTGCCATCTTGATACTAGAATGGTAGCTGCTATTATAAGCAAACTCAATGAGTGGTATGTGATCATCCCAATTGGATCATGCTTTCAAAATGAGCGAGATAATCCTGTTATAAATTCTATATTTACCATCTCCACTCATGAATATGTGTATTATATGGTAAAACACTGGGCTTTCTATTGCTCGACTTTCATTTGCTGAAAATTCGGGCACTTGGCCACAAAGTTTGCGACGTTCCTTTTCATTTCGTTCCACCAATAAATCTCCTTAAGCATGATACTTCTTTGTGGAACCCTGGTGGTTAAAATACCTGGAATTATGGGCTTCTAACATGATCCTCCTCTCTAAGTCCATCTATGTCTGCAACGCATAGCCCGTCTTGGTACCTCAAAGTATCATCATCTCCCCCTTGTTCGAAAGCCATCGTCTTATGCTTGTGAATCCCCTCTTTCAACTATATCAAGTAGGGATCATCAGACTATTTCTCTTTCACTTCGACTACTAAGGAGGAACAAGTCTTGTTCTAGACAACAACTCCACCATCTTCGGTGTCCGAAAGTCGAAATCCTAGCTTGGCTAAGTGTTGAACTTCTTTTACCATAATTCTCTTGTCTGCCTCAATCATGAGCTATACTTCCCATACTTGATTATCTCTTTAAGGTACTTCCTAAAAATACTTATAGCATTGTTGTGAGCTAAGTCTTTGACCAGTAATCCAAAGATTAGAGTCTCGTGCAATGGCACTACCCTCGTGATACATAACTGGGCATGATTTTATAGTTTTTATATCCCATGATAACTATGCGGGTTTCAAATCTCCAACTGGACTTACTGACAATTTTCACATCTCTACCTTAGACCAAAGGTTAAGGTCTTGTACCTGCAGATCCTTCTCTTTTGTTGGGATCCGGATAACTTTTCTTGTCTTGTGTAATTCTTTGCACTTTACGTCAGTGATGACTCATCTTCCGACTTATTTCTAAGGAATCTTTCTTACTAGGAAAAACTAAATTACTTACATAAATAGAAAGCTAATGTATTCACAACTATAATACACCATCTTAATAATTTAACTCTGCTCACTCTGTCAATCTTGGGGAAACCTCTTTTCGATAACTCTTAAAGGCTATTCTTCTGTAGTTTGCACTCTTACTGCTAGTTGATTTTCTTTTCTTCCACTGTCACTGTACTTCGGGTTTAACTTAAACTCTTTGGGTTCTAACACGTGTTCGGTATTTCAAACTGTCATCCATTCACTAGAGTTAACCTGGCTAGGTGAATCAAATCTTACCTCTACTAGCTCTGCTGAAATTGCTAATTCACTTTATCTACTCAAAACTTACTTACTATTCTTTTACTAACCACATGCTAGCGTCATATTTTCTTATTGTGCTTTGGATAACTAAAGTGAAGCATAAGGTTATTCCTAACTTTCCTCAACCTTTGACCCTATTCTACGATCGCATACTATCTCTTTTTTTTTAACTACGTACGTGGATCACACTTAGGGAAATTTCATCTGTCTTAAACAAAATTGGAATATCTAACCCCTAACTTTCTATACACTTCAAAATCATATCGCACTATAAACATCTAGGTAAATACTTAGTCACATAACCTAAGGGGAACTGTCATATCTTTTATCTCACAATAATAGTTGCTTCTTATAGTAATTCACTAACGTGGTACTTTCTAATTCTGATTTGAATAAATTTGAACAACTTAAAATCATTCCCCGAATTCAGTATTGGCTTCTCTTGGTTCTCATTTTGTACATCATATCTTCTAGTCATATGCATGATTTGTACGAAAACACATCTTTGGTATTAACAAATGTTTTCGACTCCTAGGTATTTTGCCCTTAGGCTCTTTTCTGTCCAAAACTATAGTGATCAATTCTGTGCCCGATGCGGTTAAATCCTTAACCTGTTACACCATGGGGTCTGAAATCTAAACTATCATCACCCAACATGTTGCTCCATTTTCAAGAATTAAATGAAGTTGTTCTAGGAGGTAAAACACATACAAATACAATACAATGCACAAACTTATCCTTCAGAGTATACCATCATCTGATAAATCACTTTCTGTGCCATCCGGTGAGTCTTGGGTCTTAATCTGGGCCTAAAACATGCAAAGATTTTGCTATAATCACTGTTACTTACATTTTCATTTAGCACCCATATGCATGACTATATACTCACAAGTCACCAGAATTTGGACACATTGAAAATTGGATATCTGGTAAACATATAACAAAATTTCGGTGTACTGAATAACCATAAACCTGTTAACTGAAGGACTGTGTAACTGGTAACTAAGGTAAACTGATAACCATAAAACATGATAACTACTTTTGCACTTTTTGATTAGGTTATGATCTAATATGTACTACTATCCATTGCTTCCCACTTTCAACATCCTCTCAAGTCTCATTTGTTATCAACCTTGCCCGGTATACCCCAATGAGCAATCATCCTTTCTAGAACCTTGGTTTTTTTTTCTTGCCAGTCGATTGGGCATTCGATACATCTGGAATTTGATAGGAAGAGAAGGTTACCTATTGCTCTAAGCTTCATGGCACGATCTAGAGTAGAAAAAAATGAAACAATCCTGAATGTCTTAGTAGTTAACCGTTTATATGAGTGGTCGGCACACACATACAAAGGAAACTCCACTGGACACGTCTTCATAGACTCCATAGGACACTTGAACCTGGTGCTCTGATATCAAGATTTGTCACACCTCGAACCTGGGCTTGGATGTAACACAGCACCCGGTGCCTGACTACATAGCTGATATAGAGGAAAACCCTTCTACAAACCGCCTATAATATCCTGCTAGCCCCAGGAAGCTGCGGACTTCTGACGGTGTTGTAGGTCTCGGCCAATTCTTCACTGCATCGATCTTCTGAGTGTCGACACTAATACCCTCATCAGATATCACATGGCCAAGGAATGCTACTGAGTTCATCCAGAATTCACATTTAGAGAGCTTAGCATATAACTTATGATCCTGAAGGGTCTATAATACTATCCGCAAGTGGCCCGCATGTTCCGCCTCCGAACGAGAATACACCAGAATGTCATCAATGAATACGATCACGAACACATCAAGATAGGGCCTGAATACACTATTCATGAGATCCATAAAAGCTGCTGGGGCATTTGTTAGCCCGAACGACATCACCAAGAACTCAAAATGCCCATATCTTGTCCGGAAGGCCCTCTTTGGAATATCCTTCTCCTTAACCCTCACCTGATGATACCCTGAACGCAAGTCAATCTTGGAGAAATACTTGGCACCCTGGAGTTGGTCAAACAGGTCATCAATTCTTGGAAGTGGATACTTGTTCTTTATTGTAAACTTATTCAACTGTCGAGAATCGATACACATCCTTAACGACCCATCTTTCTTCCGCACGAACAAGACTGGCGCACCCCAAGGTGAACTGCTAGGCCTAATGAAACCCTTATCCAGCAAGTCCTTTAACTGTGCCTTCAACTCTCGCAACTCTGCCGGGGCCATCCTGTATGGAGGGATAGAGATCGGTTGAGTGTTAGGCAATGCATCAATGCTAAACTCAATCTCCCTTTCAGGAGGAAGGCCTGGGAGTTCATCTGGGAAAACACCTGGAAATTCATTGACCACGGGGATTAATTGTAGAGTAGGCGGCTTCGCCTCCACATCCCTAATGCGAACAAGATGATAAATGTAACCTTTCGAGATCATCTTCCTTGCCTTAAGATAGGAAATAAACATACCTTTCGGCGTAGCAATGTTCCCCTTCCATTCAATGGTGGGTTCACAAGGAAACTGAAACCTAACCATCTTCGTACGACAGTCAACATTTGCATAGCATGAGGCCAAACCAGTCCATTCCCATTATCACATCGAAATCAACCATTTCTAACTCAAATAAATTTGCCAAGGTTTGACGACTACAAATCATCACAGTGCAACCTTTATATACCCTTCTAGCAATCACAGAATCTCCTATCGGAGTGGATACCGCAAGTGGTTTACTTATCAATTCAGGTTCAATGCCAAACTTATTAGCCACAAAGGGTGTAACATATGATAAGGTAGATCCTGGATCAATTAGCGCATATACATCATAAGAAAACACAGACAATATACCTGTAACAACATCCGGAGATGACTCGAGATCTTGTCGACCTACTAGAGCATAGGTTCGATTTTGAGCACCACTCGAACTCGGCACTGAACCTCTACCTCTACCATGACCTATCGACTGTTGAAAACCTTGTGCTGGAGGTCGAACTGATGAGGAAGAACCAGACACAGATCCAGTCGGTTGAGCCATACCACCACCTCCTCTATTAGGACAATCCCGCATCATATGGCCACGCTGTCCGCAAGAATAGCATGCATCGGAACCTCGACGGCACAGTCCAAAGTGGGCCTTGCCGCACTGATCACAACGAGGTGTTGGGGGTCTCATCTGACTAGTATCTCTATGAAATTGTGAGCCGGATGCCCTCGAACTCTGACCTGAACCAGAATAGGTAAATCGATCATACCGAGGCCTTTGAAACTGTGGAGGAGCACTAGCTACAGGTGGCGCCGAGCTCCTCGAAGATTGGGGCCTGATACTGCCTCTGAACTCTTCAGAATACCCTGCAAATCTCGCCCTTTTATGCTGGCCCCTATCCTGCTCCCTATCTGCCCTTTGCTGGCGCTTACGATCCTCTAGGGTCTGGGCATAAGCCTGAATACGGTAAATATCCATGCCCTCTACCAAGGAGGCTATTGTGCACTCATTTATCAGATGTGGTCCCAACCCGTTCACGAACAGATGCACCCTATCACTCATCTCGGACACCATATGGGGAGCATACCTTGCTAAAGAATCAAACTGTATACTATACTCTCGTACACTCATATTACCCTGTCGAAGGTTCAAGAACTTATCAGCTCTAGCTCGTCGTATCTCAACTGGCAAGTAGTGATGAAGAAAGGCCTCAGAAAATTCCTTCCACACGGCTGGAGGAGCGTTCGGACCCCTAGATCTCTCCCAACTATCATACCAGAAAACCGCTAAATCCCGTAACCGATAAGAAGCCAACTCTACTGCCTCTGTATCACTAGCATGCATAACCCGCAATGTACGATGAACCTGATCAATAAATGTTTGTGGGTCCTCCTTGGGGTCTGATCCGGTAAACACTGGAGGGTTTAGATTAATAAAATCACGAACTCTCGCACTAACCGGTTTATCAGCAGCACCGGTATTCTGCCTCTGAGCCTGAGCAGCTACCAAGCTAGTCAACAACTGCACCGCACTGCGCATATCGTGGTTTGTAGTGCCAGACGGGGGAACTGGATGTACTGGGTGCCTCCTAATATCCTCTGGAGGAGACGGAGAGGTATGAGATGGCATCTCACTCTGAGCCTCACTTTGGCCTGCTCTGGCTGGAGGCACCTGAATGTTACCCTCTCCCACAGCTGTATCAAGCCGTTTACTAATCGCTTGCTTCCTAGTCGAAGGCATCGCTGAAAGAAAATAAGGTGAATATTAGATATGAACACTTACGACTCAACTCTACGCACGATCTAGATTCAGGAAGAAGGTAACAACCCTAGATGTCACGTAGCCTCCTGATTATAAATGTGGCGCGCTACACATCCATAATCAAAACTCTACTAGACACGGCTCATAGACATCCCCTAGGACAGACTTGCTCTGATACCAAGTTTGTCACGACCCAACTGGAGGGTCATGACTAGCACCCGGGCCATACTTGCCGAGCACCAACGTACATTTTATCTAACCTTCCTTATTATCTTTAAGGGCCGACAAGATCAATATAAATAGTAGACATGGATCATGAACATCCAACAATGAAAGATAATGTCATGAACATACATAACATGGGACGACAAGACTGTCAAGAAACTATATATAAGGTACGAGCTACCATGATGCCATGAAAGACTATACAACAAAAATCAGCCGACAAGGCATTCTAAACCATACATAAGTCGACACCTATCTATGAGCCTCTAAAGGAACATAAGTGCTACAACATTGCCGGAACAGGGCCCCGACATACCCATAATGTCTATAACAAAAATGCATACCAAGACCATGGCAAGTCCGGAGAAGGGATCTCGCCAATAACCGCTGAACTGGACAGCCTACTGTGATGGGGGAGCTACGTCTACCTGTCTATCAGGATCTACGGCATGCAGCGTCCACAAATAAAAAGGACGTCAGTACGAATAAAGTACTGAGTATGTGAGGCAAGAAAGCATAAGTAAGAACAGTAATGTAAACAGGGATAGAGAATATACAACCTGTGACATCTGGGTACCTCTGAGGGCTACTGACATGAAATACATGATACATACATATATATACATAAACTTTTAAAACATACGCCTTTGTGGGCATCACCATCATCATATCGTACCCGGCCATAATAGGCTCGGTAAAACGTACCCGGCCATCATAGGGCTCGGTAGAATCGTACCCGGCCACGTGGAGCTCGGTAAAATCCAACTGATCAGTGGTTGCACAATAGGTGCCGTACCCGGCCGACTATAGCGCGGCTCGGTAGAGTAAAATAGATACATATATATGATGCATGCTGGACTCATTGGAATCACATTTTGAACCTTTCGGAGTGACATAAGGTTTGTATCCTTCATACACGTTATTAGGATTAACTCTTCATCAAGAATCTTATAAGAATCAGGAACTACCAACAACATTGATAATATAAGAATAAGAGAAGTAACATCAATATCAATCGTTTCATAAGAAGGGCAACAATGTAAGTACTGCTAGCTTCTAAGAGTAGAGTATCTTTGGGAGCTTGTTCATTACATTATGTACAATCGGAGTCATGCAAAAGAATGAAGGGGATAGCCTCACATACCTTGTATATACTGCCCAACCTCAAGCTATTCAAATGTCACGACTCCTTAGTCTACAATAAGACAAATGACACTATCATTATCGTTTAAGCGTCGTAACTATTATGTATCGACCGCAACCTATTTTACGATGAAACGGACAACACCTCTCCTATTTATATGACTTCCCACAAGTAAATACAATCACCAAACAGCCCAAACAACATCATTAATAATCATATTGAGCCTCCAAAATAGTCCACCAACCAACAACATTACTACCAAGCCTTTCGATATATATTTCACAAGTTCTAGCTTCAACGACTTAGCTGCAACTTGGATAATCTTAAATATATATAGAGTAAGAGGTTCCTTACCTTTAAACAGAAAGAACAACTCCAATTTGACCTTAATTTTCCCCGAAATATCCCTTCAATTCTGCCACAAGAACAAGGAAGCGAAACTAGTAATTAATTCGGGTTTTTCGGCACTAGAATTACTTTAGAAGACTTGAAATCACCTAGGGTTGATATTAAAAACTTGAAGGTGCATTTACAGAACATAAAAAACTTAAAACAACCTCCCACACGAGCTGGAACAACACAAAAATCAGCAACAACAAGAAGAACAAGAAACTTACTAGCTCCACGGGATTCCTGACATTTGATTTGTGTTGTTTGCCCTTTGTTTGGGTCTTGGATCATGAGAGAACCTTGAGAGACTGTTTTTAGGGTTATAAGGTCTGAATATACTGAAAAATAATGACTTAAAATGGGGTTGAGGTATCTTATATATGTCCATATGTCTTAAACTGCCTTTGTGGGCCCCATAGAGAGCAGCTTGGCGCACTCTCGCGAAAACGCTAATATCTCTCTATTCCGAGATCGTATCGAGGAACGGTATAATGAGTTGGAAAACTAGACTCATAGATCTTCAATTTGATAGGTAGATCACCCCATAATTCCAAGCACATTGGGATAAAAATGCAGTAATATTTGACCTAAAGTTTAAGTAAAATTATAAACCTAAGTTGCGACAACTTTTATCAACTTTTGTTTCATAACTCGCTTGACTTCAAGACTTATGATGCGGATATTATATGATTCAAATAAATTAAAACAAGACCTCTTGGGACAGTTAATCACCTCTAGTGTTACCCGAAAATACGGGTTACAACATCCTTGATTCATTTAACTTCTAATACTTGTTAACCACTCTTATACACCCTTGTATCGTTTAAGACCAATAGGATTAACTTCTTATCATCTCCAAGATAATCTCTTCTTGGATTTACGTCGACTAACTTACGGCGTGATCTATGGTATGCGAATTTGGGTTGTAACAAAATGTAGATGGGATTTTCTCCCAATATACTTGGAATTAAGAGATGATATACCTACAAAATTTAAGGTCTACGAGTCTAGTTTCCAACGTATTAAGTCGTTTGTCGATACAGACATCAGATTAGAGAGATATTCGCATTTTTGTGAAACTGCGCAAGCAGCTCCCATGGGACCCACTTAGGCGGTGCTCGACCTACTTCACTTTAAAAACGATTTGGCCGCCTATTTTCTTCTCATTTTCGAGTCAAATTCGTTTCCAAACTTCTCCTAACCCTTCTTAACAGATACCATAAGGGTTTGAAGTGATTCCAAAGTGATTACACCATATTTCAACATCAAAAGTTAGTTCTAGTGAAGAACAACACCTCTTTGAGGTTGTGTTGTCATTGAGGATAGTTGTGGGCTGTGTTTGGTTGAAATTTCAAGTTGTTGCTACTGGCTAAGGTGAGTATAACAGCCTATTAAATGTGTTTAAAGTTATCTTGATGTTGATTAAGTTAAATGGATGGACTAGACATTAACGAGTGAATAAAGTTGCTAATTGAGGATAGTTATAGTTGTGGATTGTTTTCTTTGTTATAAATATATGGTATAAGGCTGGAATCATTGATTAATGGCTTAATTATTATATTAATGATACTTTTAAGTTAAAGTAAGAAGTCTATAAGGGGTGAAATGGGGTATACAGATTCCAATCCGAGCTTGCCGCTCATCGTGAAGTAGTTGGGACTTGTTGTTGCTATATGGTGTCGTGTTATTGATATTTATATGTTGCTGGATTTCTCTGGTTGTTATTGTTGGTATTTGGTATTGGAGGAGGCCATTGTTATAGGGGAGATACTGTCCAAATTTACATAAATGAGCTACTAGTTTAAATTGCGGACTTAGCTTTTACTCAGCATTGATTTTGAATCTCCTTATGCTGTGGTAGATTGAGTTGAGTTATTTGAAGAATTGCTTGGAAGGTATTAAGGACTCAACGAAGTTAAGGTGTGTTAAGGCTATCTCCTCTTTCCTTTTGGCATGATCCATATGATACCACGAAACGAGCAAGTACGCAACTTTCATAAATGATTCTATTCTTAGAAGTATTAGGGTTGCCTATGTTCTTGATTCCCCATATGTCCTGCTATCTTATCGTCTGTTCATGGGTCTCATGACTTTCCGAGAAATCTTATTGACTTACTTCATTATGCATTGCATTCATTTATACATGTATATTAACCCATGACCAAATGGCATTATATACGCGTATAGTATATGTATATGGGGTATGGGGTATGGGGAAAGGTTATGGCGATATATACGTACCACCACCTGATCAACTGGTATACGTTGATGATTTCGCCCACAGAGGCCAAGATGATATGATGGGATGCCCTTAGAGGATTGATGATGTTATCTACGCATATACCTATGCATGATATGATATTTATATGCATATGAATGACATTATAAATGTCATGATTCACAGAGCTATTCAGACTTACAAGTTGAGTTATTCACTCCATGTTTCTTTCATGTCTTTTATATACTGCTTTCATGCCTTACATACTCAGTACTTTATTTGTATTGATGTCCCTTTTGCCTGGGGACGCTTCGTTTCATGCCTGCAGGTCCCAATAGATAAGTTGACAGTCCTCCTAGTATGCTATCAGCTCAGCGGAAGGTGTTGATGCACTCCACTTGCTACGGGGTTGCCTATTTGGTCAGTATGATTTGGACATGTATTGATTGGTATGGCGGGGCCCTATCTCGACTTTTTTGATGTTTATGTACTCTTAGAGGCTTGTAGACATATTTCATGTATATGGATGATTGTATGGCCTTGCCGGCAGTTGTTTTAAGTGTACAAGTTATCATTTCGGTCATATATGCCCGTATGTCACATGTATGAGTTTGTATTCCATGTTGGGTCATCCTATGTCGAGTATTCCCTTATGTTTTATTCTGTTTATCTCATGACGGCCCTTCTGGCCCATTTACCTATGATGGTATGATAAGAAAGATACGTTACCTTGGTACTTGGTTGAGTAAGGCACCGGGTGCCTGTCACGACCCTGCGGTTTGGGTCATAACAGTTGTGAACCAATTCATGGAATAAGAGTTGGATTCAATTTATGTTTTGTTATTAGTAAAAATGAGCTTGCCGCTCAATATGATTGTTAAGATAACCAGAGAAGCTCATATTGGATTATATTGTTGTTGTTGCTATTGTTGGTTATTATTGTTGTTGTTGGGTTGTTGATGACCCTTAGTGGTCTTTGGGATGTATTAAAAATAGGGGAGTTGCTGCCCAATTTTCCGTAAGCTATACGACTAGCCAAATACGATGGTACGTCATGTTGACGACAGTATCATTTCACTTGTTATAGACACAAGAAGTTGTGTTGAGCTTGGTTGAGGAATAAGGAAGAGATCATACAGTTATGTTAAGGAACTTCCTTCTTTCTTTTGATATGATCTAAAGTTAAATGAACATAAACGGTATGCTATTTCATAACAGATCTATTCCTAGAAACTAAGGTTGTCCATGTTGTTCTTTCCTTATAAAGTTATTCTAAGCATGTATGTATGATCCTTGAATCCTATTGAGGTCCATATTGATGGTATGGATGTCCATAACATTAATGTAATGACCCTACGTCACTCTGAAAAGTTTAGAACGTAATTCCATAAGTCCAGCATGCATTATATATGTATCTATTTTACTCTACCGAGCCACGCTATAGTCAGCCGGGTACAGAACCTACTGTGCAACCACTAATCAGTTGGGTTTTATGGAACTCCACGTGGCCGGGTACAATTCTACCAAGCTTGATAATGGCCGGGTACGTTTTTACCGAGCCTATTACGGTCGGGTACGACATGATGATGATGATGCCCACAGAGGCGAATGTTTTTAAAAGCTTATGTATATATATGAATCCAGTATTTCATGTCAGTAGCCCTTAGAGATACTCAGATGTTATAGGTTGTATCTTCTCTATCTCTCTTTATATTACAGTTCTTATTTATGCTTTTCAGCCTTACATACTCGGTACTTTATTCGTATTGACGTCCCTTTTGCCTGGGGATGCTGCATTTCATGCCCACAGATCCCGAGCGACAGGTTGACAGTCATCCTAGTAGGCTATCATCTCAGCAGAAGGTGTTGTTGCACTCCACTTGCTCCGGAGATGCCTATTTGGTCAGTATGCCTTGGACATGTGTTGATTGGTATGGCGGGGCCATGTACCGACACTTATGACGTTTATGTACTCTTAGAGGCTTGTAGACAGATGCCTTGTATATGGATATTGGTAAGTCCTTGTCGGCGTATGTTTTGAGTGTACAAATGGTCATGTCGGCCTTATAGGCCCGTATGTCACATGTATAAGTTTGTATATCATGTTGGGTCATCCAATGTCGATTATTTTCTTATGTTTTATTCTGGTTATATCTTGACTGCCTTTCCGGCCCATTTACGCATGATGGTATGATAAGAAAGATACATTACATGGGTACTCGATTGCGTAAGGCACTAGGTGCCCGTCGCGTTCCTCCGATTTGGGTCGTGACATCAGGTGTGTTCCGGATTGGTTTAGGCTTGTTTTGAGACTTGGTTGTATTGCTAAGTCTGCTGATGTTTGGTGATTTTGCACCTACGATGTTTGGGCCGCAAGTGCGGCGGCTCAGAAGTGGCTGGTTTGGCCGCAGATGTGAGGTTTGACTAGGGGAGCTGGGTCCGCAGGTGTGGACATGGAAGCACAGATGTGCAACCGCATAAGCGGATTCGGGCTACTTGAGCAAGGACCATAGGTGCGGTTGTTTGTCCGCAGAAGCGAAAGCACATGTGCGAATTTTGTTCTGCAGAAGCGGAAATTCTGCTCTCAAGTGAAGGCCGCATCTGCAATACGTTTTCCACAGATGCGACTGCTGGGCCGCCGAAGCGAAAAGCCTGGGAAGAATATATCTTGGTTGAGGGTTTTATTTTATTTGTCACACTTTGAGTTAGAGAACTCAGGATTGGGCGATTTTGGAGGAGAGTTTCATGCGTTAGTTAGGGGTAAGTGTTTTTGACTCTTATTTGTTATTATTCCATGATTCCAACCTCAATTTTAGTGTTTGATTAGTGATTTGAATAGAAAAAATTAGGGATTTTTGTAAAAACTTTTCTAAGGCATAAATTGATGATTTGAGGGTCGATTTGAGGTCGAAATTTGATGATTTTTTACGGTTGGACTCGTATCAGAATAGGTGTTCAGGATTTGTGAGTTTGGTAGGGTTCCGAGGTGCAAGCCCAGAATTGACTTTTTATGTTGACTTTTTGATTTCATTAAAGATCGAATCTTTATTATCCAGAATTGCTTCTTATGGATTTTTTTTATGATATTAAGTTATTTTGGCTAGATTCGAGCCCTTCGGAGTTGGATCTACGCGGGAAGGGCTAATTAGTGGATTGATTTAGCTTGTTTGAGGTAAGTATCTTGCCTAACTTTGTGTGGGGGAACTACCCCTTAGGATTGGGTTTGATTGTTTTGATTATTTGAAAGACGTGTACATGAGGTGACGAGTATGTACACGGGCTTATATGTGAATGATTGACCAGTTTTAGACTCTTAGGTTACTTATAAGCATTTAATTAAAGTTGTTATTAATTGTTCTATCTTTCGTTGTCAAGTTATTTCTTAATTGAAGTTGCTATTATATGTTCTAGTTTCCATTGTCGAGTTTTCCCTTATATGAATTTATTAGTAGTTGCTATTATATGCTATTCTTTCCATTGTTGAGTTATTCTCATGCATTTAGTTGTAGTTGCTATTTTATGCTATCTCTTTCATTGTTAAGCTTATGTTACGCATTAGAATTTGAAGATGCCATTTTATGGAAGTACTTTTATTATTGAGTTATTGAAGTTGTAATTGTTGAGATCTATTAACACATTTGTAGTTGAAATTATTGGTTATTGGAAATAAACCATGATTCCTGCTCCTTCATCCGAAAACTTTGGAAAATGTTTCCAAGATCTCTAGGTTATGGGGGAAGAAGACAAAGTCTTCTCAACCCACTCATTAATATCGAAAATTTTGCTGAGAGTACCAGAATAGCTGAAACTCGGAGGTTGAATAAATCGAAAAATAAACTATGAACATGACGCTAAAGAAAAGGAAATGTGCTCGTGTTATCTTTTTACCTTTCCTTGAGCGATTGATTTTCAGATTAAATCTATTCCTGGGTCAGTATGACAAAGAACCTATCATACCCTCCTTTATTATGAGCATCTTCAGTATCCACCACCTAAGAAGATCTTTGTTTCAACCTCATGCTTGGTCCTTTTGCCTTTAGAAGATCTTTGCAGCTTTTTCCCTCCTTTAGATTTTGAGGAAGTTCCTGTCACACTCTGTAAATTCGAACTAGGTGTGGACATACTAAATGAGTATTACTATGATATTTTAGACATGTGAAGTACCATCGAGATGAGTATGGGTGGAAATTATTATTTTGGAATCAAGACGGAGAGTGAGGTGCATAAGATTCGATTAAATTTGACTAAGTTTATGAAAGGTCTTCCTTCTAGCAGTATTTCGTGAAAATCTATTGGGAAATTTGGAAAATGCAAAACATGAAAGTTGTATCCCCTTGAAATAGATTTACAAAGATATATTGTGTAACCCGAACGGATCTCTGTGCAAAATGTTATGTGCGTTTAACTGGACAATGTGCAGTATGCATGCCGAGGTGTGCGTCCAGATGGTCCCATGCGCGGCTGCGCACTTGTGGCCTTCCTACTGCCCTATTACACATCCAGGTGTGTGGCTGGGCCTTCAGGTGCGCGGGAGCGCACCCGGGGGTCATTTTAAAGCCCCACTTCGTCCCCTACACCCCAAAACACAAAAGCTTGCTCTAGAAAGGGAAGCTCTCAAGAACATAACTCCTCAAAGGTCCCTCCACCATCGAAGGAAGTTTTAATGGTGATCCTAAGTTTATTTCAATTCTCCAACATCTTATTAACATGGGTAAACCCTTCAAATTATTAGATATTCAATTGGGCATCATTGTTGAGAGAAGAAGCCCTAGAACTCGAATTTAAGAGGATTAATGTCAAAAAGGTAATATCTTCACCCTCTAATTGATTATAGCATTGGATTAATGATTATTGACTACAAGTTCATGAGATATGGGTTGATGGTTTTGATAGAAAAGCATGAACTATTATAGGTTTGGGTTGTTTATTATTGATTATTTATTAAGGGTGTTGTTTATCTTATGGGTGATGAAGAATGGTATTGATTATAGCAAATTGAGATTTTAGAAATTATCTATGAGCAAGAGAATGGGTTGTTGGATGTAGAAACACCATTAATAAGGGCTATGAAGCTTTATGCCCACCAAGTGTTTGAGAAAATGCCTAAATGACCAAAACATGAGTATTATTGCTAATATGGAATCCCTTTGACTTGTAGTGATATAGATTAAAGTTGAAAGGGTTGGCGAATGTTGTATTACACTCAAGAGGAGGAAGTTAAGGTATGTGAGGCTAACTCTCTATGTTTGGGAATGTTAACAATTCTCTCTACACTACGTTCCTTCTACAACGTTACTAATTGCCTCAGAAATATAGTTAAGTTTAGTTCCTTGAATAGTTGCAGAACTTCTATTATCGAGCTTCGTAATTCGTTCATGACTTTCATTCTAAACGTTGTGAGCTCAGTGCATAATCAATATAGACTTGTGTTTGATGCCCATGAGCCTCAGTCTAGATTACTCAGCATGTCATCAACAATTGAAGTTTTAGTTTTCATAATCAGTTCATGAATACATGTCTCAGTCTAGCTCTATTTAGCATTTAAGTATCATGTAACTTAGTCTGGTTCGGTATTTTAGTATCATGTATTACAGTATGATTCTCAGTTCCTATTTTTAAATCCCTGAATGTTGCACACCTGTATTTGGGCCCGAGGCCGTAGTTTATGCTTTATGCATGTTTGGGCTTGAGGCTTCAGTTTATGCTTTTTGCATCTTTGGGGCTGAGGCCGTAGATATGTATACGTATACTTGGGCCCGAGGCCGCAGTTTGTGCACAGATAAACATGTTGTTCATCATTCAGAAGAGAGAGTATTCATATCCTTACTTCCTTTGTTCAGTTCAGTTATCAGTTAAAATTTCAGTTATCAGTTAGCAGCTATCATTTCAGTTTCAACAGTTATCATTTCAGTTGTCAATTATCAATTCTCAGTTATCAGCTCAGTATCAATTTCAGCATTTATAATTCTTTCTTTCAGTTGCTTTACATACCAGTGTAATTCAAATGTACTGACGTCCTTTTTGCCCGGGGCCTGCATCTCACGATGCAGGTAATGATTTGCAGGTTGACGATTTAGAGCGCTAGGATTCTCGTACCATCTATTTGGTGAGCCCTAATTCTTTCGAGGCATTACCATTACTTTACAGTCTTTCAGCATTTACAGACAATCAGTGTTTTCAGTACTTCATTAGAGGCTTCATAGACTAGAGTAACAGTTTGACAGAATCGCATGCTTTTCAGGTTAAGCCATGTTGGCTACAAATATATTTCAGAATTATGTTAGTATTTCCGCACTTGATTTATATCATTCAGACTTTCAGTATATCAGCATGTATTAGTTTATCTTCCACATTCAGTATGTTATGATATCACATGTTGATTCAGCCAGGTAGTTGGTTCGCTCGGTCCATAACACAGAAAGCTACCAAGTTCTAGTGGTCTGATGCTTGTGAACATAGTTTTCAGGAGCTAAAGAATCGATTGACATCCGCGCCAGTGCTCACTCTCCCAAAAGGAACAGAAGGTTATGTGGTATATTGTGATGCCTCAGGTATAGGTTTGGGGTGCGTATTGATGCAATGTGGGAAGGTGATTGCTTATGCATCAAGACAATTGAAGAAGCATGAAAAGAATTACCCGACTCATGATTTGGAATTGGCTGCAGTAATATATGCTTTGAAGATATGGCGGCACTACTTATACGGCATCCATGTTGACATTTACACAGATCACAAGAGTTTACAATACATCTTCAAGCAGAAGGAGTTGAATTTGAGGCAGCGTAGGTGGCTTGAATTACTGAAAGACTATGATGTCGAGATATTGTACCATCCCGGTAAAGCTAAGGTTGTGGCAGACGCTCTCAGCCGTAAGTCAATGGGAAGCTTAATACATATTGAGGCAGGTAGACAAGGGTTGACCAAAGAGCTTCACCAGCTAGCCAATATGAGAATCAGATTGTTGGACTCTGATGACGGAGGTGTTACTGTACAGAATACAGCAGAATCATCTTTGGTAGCCGAGGTAAAAGCACGGCAATATGAAGATCCTACCTTAGTAAGATTGAGAGAGGGAATTCAGCAGTGTAAGATTACAGCTTTCAAGATCAGAGGAGATGGGACACTGAGATACCAGGGCCGATTATGTGTACCTAGTGTGGCAGGGTTGCGAGAGAAGATTATGATTGAGATTCACCAGTCCCAATATTCTATCCATCCTGGCTCGACAAAGATGTATCATGATGTTAAGGAGCAGTATTGGTGGGATAACATGAAGAAGTCTATTGCAGAATTTGTAGCCTAGTGTCCTAATTGTCAACAAGTAAAGATCGAGCATCAGAAACCTAGTGGATTGATTCAGAATATAGAGATTCCGACCTGGAAATGGGAGGTGATTAATATGGACTTCATTATTGGATTACCTCGCTCTTATCATAAGTTTGACTCCATCTGGGTGATAGTTGATCGACTTACAAAATCTGCCCATTTTCTGCCAGTTAAGACAACTTACACGGCTGAAGATTATGCGAAGTTGTATATCAAGGAGATTGTTAGGCTTCATGGTGTGCCGGTATCTATTATATCAGATCGAGGAGCTCAATTTACGGCTAACTTTTGGAGGTCTTTTCAGAAGGGTTTAGGCACACAAGTAAATCTCAGCACTGCATTCCATCCGCAGACTGACGGACAGGCTGACTGTACCATCCAGACGCTTGAAGATATGCTACGAGCATATGTTCTAGATTTCAAGGGGAATTGGGATGACCATCTGGCACTTGTAGAATTTGCCTACAATAATAGCTACCATTTTAGTATTAAAATGGCCCCATATGAGGCACTGTACGGGAGGAGATGTAGATCACCAGTTGGATGGTTCGAAGTCGGTGAGACAGAATTATATGGGCCAGATTTGATTCACCAAGCCATTGAGAAGGTGAAAGTGATACAAGAGCGACTGAGGACGGCACAAAGTAGGCAAAAGTCTTATTCCGATGTCCGATGTCGTGATCTGGAATTTGAGGTTGGTGATTGGGTTTTCCTGAAGATCTCACCGATGAAGGGTGTTATGCGTTTTGGGAAGAAGGGTAAGTTGAGTCCGCGGTATATTGGGCCGTACAAAATTCTTCGACGAATTGGACAGGTTGCTTACGAGTTAGAATTGCCATCTGAATTAGAATTTGTCCACCCGGTATTCCATGTATCTATGTTGAGGAAATGTATTGGAGACCCTTCTCGGGTCGTCCCTATCAAAGATGTACAAGTTACAAAGGATCTATCATATGATTGAAGTGCCAGTGGCTATATTAGATCGACAAGTCCGCAAGCTGAGAACAAAGGATGTAGCTTCCGTGAAAGTATTATGGAGGAACAAGAATATAGAAGAAATGACATGGGAAGCAGAAGAGGAGATGAAGTCTAAATACCCTTACCTATTCCAGAGTGAAGATAACGAGGATGCCGGGGGAAAGAAGGACGCATTATAAGGTGAAACGGCTCTATGAGGTAAGCAATAGCTTGTGAATACTCTTTTTTTAATACAAAATGGTGATATGCAGATAATGTACATATCCATAATGCTTTGTATAGTCTTGTAAGGCCATAGGTTGGGTTTAACTGCTTGCAAGTTTGGCTAGTGTCCATTTTATAGGGGAAACTTAGCCGAAAATCTCCGTCGGAATCCACGATGAGTTAGACACCCCATAAACCCTTACATTCTAGGACGAATGTTCCTAAGGGGGAGAGGCTGTTACAACCCAAATTCGCATACCATAGATCACGCCGTAAGTTAGTCGACGTAAATCCAAGAAGAGATTATCCTTGAGACGATAAGAAGTTAATCCTATTGGTCTTAAACGATACAAGGGTGTATAAGAGTGGTTAACAAGTATTAGAAGTTAAATGAATCAAGGAAGTTGTAACCCGTATTTTCGGGTAACACTAGAGGTGATTAACTGTCCCAAGAGGTCTTGTTTTAATGTATTTGAATCATATAATATCCGCATCATAAGTCTTGAAGTCAAGCGAGTTATGAAACAAAAGTCCATAAAAGTTGTCGCAACTTAGGTTTATAATTTTACTTAAACTTTAGGTCAAATATTACTGCATTTTTATCCCAATGTGCTTGGAATTATGGGGTGATCTACCTATCAAATTGAAGATCTATGAGTCTAGTTTCTAACTCATTAAACCGTTTATCGATACGATCTCGGAATAGAGAGATATTTATGTTTTTGCGAGAGTGCGCCAAGCTGCTCTCTATGGGGCCCACAAAGGCAGTTTAAGACATATGGACATATATAAGATACCTCAACCCCGTTTTAAGTCATTATTATTCAGTATATTCAGACCTTATAACCCTAAAAACAGTCTCTCAAGGTTCTCTCATGATCCAAGACCCAAACAAAGGGCAAACAACACAAATCAAATGTCAGGAATCCCGTGGAGCTAGTAAGTTTCTTGTTCTTCTTGTTGTTGCTGATTTTTGTATTGTTCCAGCTCGTGTGGGAGGTTGTTTTAAGTTTTTTATGTTCTGTAAATGCACCTTCAAGTTTTTAATATCAACCCTAGGTGATTTCAAGTCTTCTAAAGTAATTCTAGTGCCGAAAAACCCGAATTAATTGCTAGTTTCGCTTCCTTGTTCTTGTGGCAGAATTGAAGAGATATTTCGGGGAAAATTAAGGTCAAATTGGAGTTGTTCTTTCTGTTTAAAGGTAAGGAACCTCTTACTCTATATATATTTAAGATTATCCAAGTTGCAGCTAAGTTGTTGAAGCTAGAACTTGTGAAATATATATCGAAAGGCTTGGTAGTAATGTTGTTGGTTGGTGGACTATTTTGGAGGCTCAATATGATTATTAATGATGTTGTTTGGGCTGTTTGGTGATTGTATTGACTTGTGGGAAGTCATATAAATAGGGGAGGTGCTGTCCATTTCATCGTAAAATAGGTTGCGGTCGATACATAATAGTTACGACGCTTAAACGATAATGATAGTGTCATTTGTCTTATTGTAGACTAAGGAGTCGTGACATTTGAATAGCTTGAGGTTGGGCAGTATATACAAGGTATGTGAGGCTATCCCCTTCATTCTTTTGCATGACTCCGATTGTACATAATGTAATGAACGAGCTCCCAAAGATACTCTACTCTTAGAAGCTAGCAGTACTTACATTGTTGCCCTTCTTATGAAACGATTGATATTGATGTTACTTCTCTTATTCTTATATTATCAATGTTGTTGGTAGTTCCTGATTCTTATAAGATTCTTGATGAAGAGTTAATCCTAATAACGTGTATGAAGGATACAAACCTTATGTCACTCCGAAAGGTTCAAAATGTGATTCCAATGAGTCCAGCATGCATCATATATATGTATCTATTTTACTCTACCGAGCCGCGCTATAGTCGGCCGGGTACGGCACCTATTGTGCAACCACTGATCAGTTGGATTTTACCGAGCTCCACGTGGCCGGGTACGATTCTACCGAGCCCTATGATGGCCGGGTACGTTTTACCGAGCCTATTATGGCCGGGTACGATATGATGATGGTGATGCCCACAAAGGCGTATGTTTTAAAAGTTTATGTATATATATGTATGTATCATGTATTTCATGTCAGTAGCCCTCAGAGGTACCCAGATGTCACAGGTTGTATATTCTCTATCCCTGTTTACATTACTGTTCTTACTTATGCTTTCTTGCCTCACATACTCAGTACTTTATTCGTACTGACGTCCTTTTTATTTGTGGACGCTGCATGTCGTGCCGTAGATCCTGATAGACAGGTAGACGTAGCTCCCCCACCACAGTAGGCTGTCCAGTTCAGCGGTTATTGGCGAGATCCCTTCTCCGGACTTGCCATGGTCTTGGTATGCATTTTTGTTATAGACATTATGGGTATGTCGGGGCCCTGTTCCGGCAATGTTGTAGCACTTATGTTCCTTTAGAGGCTCATAGACAGGTGTCGACTTATGTATGGTTTAGAATGCCTTGTCGGCTGATTTTTGTTGTATAGTCTTTCATGGCATCATGGTAGCTCGTACCTTATATATAGTTTCTTGACAGTTTTGTCGTCCCATGTTATGTATGTTCATGACATTATCTTTCATTGTTGGATGTTCATGATCCATGTCTACTATTTATATTGATCTTGTCGGCCCTTAAAGGTAATAAGGAAGGTTAGATAAAATGTACGTTGGTGCTCGACAAGTATGGCCCGGGTGCTAGTCATGACCCTCTAGTTGGGTCGTGACACATTTGACCTAATATTCAACACATTATGAATGTAACTAACTTGTGATGACCTTTGTCAACTTTTGTTGCACAACTTGCTTGACTTAAAAACATAGCACACGACTATCACATGACTAAAATAACTCATAACATAACCTCATTATCATGTTAAGAACCCTAGTCTTTCCCTAATGTACATCTTATAACATTCCAAACTTGTCGACTTTTGACGAAACTTATTTCCTTCAATTGGTTTAGCTTCTAAGCTTTCCAACCCTCTTGGTACTTGTTATTCATGATCTTAAATATTTGTAACCTCCAAGGTAACATGATTAACTTACTTTAAATGCTACAAAATATATCAAGTGACTTACGACGTACTCACATTCAAAAACATGAGGTGTAACATCATTCCCCCCTTTAGAACATTCGTCCTCGAATTTTGACTGATGCACTTATCAGTCTCATAACCTGTAGCTCTTATGAATACTTAATATTGTCCATGCCATCTAGGCAACTGTTCTATGAACAAATTCAAAGGCCAAGGCATTCCCCCCTTTAGGCCTCTTTCTCACACCACAATTTGTGATCGGAATTCTTTAAATCTTGTAACTGTTGCTGCGTTCTGTCATGTAGCCTGTACGACTCTGACCTTGTATGTGCGCCTATGCGACTCTTCTCTCCTTTTTCCTCCAGGTTTTAGCCAATCTCTAGGCCTCAATTTGTGAACATATACAGATCTATGACAAGATGTCCCTCTAGGAATCTATAGGTGTACTGAAGTTCTTGGCTCGGTACTTTGTCGAACTTACGGCTATCGATATATCTTGTTTCATAGCCTCAGTTATCTATGCTTATGGCTTTACTACAACTAAGTAGGTCATACTATATCATATCTCTTACTTCGGTTTATTATTACCAAGGTCTGCTACCCAACTCCAGGTTACTCTCTCGCTGCTTATCCTCTATGTATAAATCTAAGTCCTTTAATATTCCTCATTATTATTCATCTTAATAATGACGGCCTAATCTCATCTCATACTTCATAACTTTTATCCATCCATTATTGATTCACCTTAATGTTGATCCATAATCTACCACTGATAACTTGAAACCTCTTATGTAATACATTGTCACTAGGGCTCATGTTGCATAGGGGAACATTTGAAGTGATTTGCCTGATCCACCTAGGGGTGATACTATACTTCAATAACCGTATTTCATATCATCCCAACGTGATTCATCTTATGGGGGTATTCTAATATTGTGCCATCCATAAAATCCTCTTCTCTTTGAATCATTACTCAATCAAAGGCCTAAATGTCATCCTCTTATCTATCACAATTACACCCTTATTCTACTACCAGGGCAGCATTCCATCTCTTCTAAATGCTCCTAGTCTTAGACTCATTTGAGTTCATTTAGGTTATATCGAGCATTCTATAACTTACGGAAGCCATGAGCTCTCTTGTTTTGATAGGCTTAATTCCGAAGCCTTACCTATTCTTCTCACCTTCTCACTTACCTTTTATTATCCTTACTCCTATCTACCTAAGACCTTGTCGCTCTACCATACTTTAGCTTGCGACCTACGCATATCTATTTATACTACTCACAACCTTCCTTTAACTTGCTAGCACCATAGATTTCCTTTCATGCCTTCTCAGTTGCCTTTAAATGTAGGCAATCGCTATTCCTGGTCATTCTACCACTTGCTGCATGGATACTTGGCTTATCTTAGTGCCCACAAATACTGGAATTCCCTGTAACTCATATGATCTCAAGTATCACTTTTGACTTCCCGTTCATTAGTCACGATAGGTGCCACTTTCTTATGGAGTGCATACAATATTGTGGAGAGATTGTTGTTACAAGATCAATTCTTCTTCAAGTTACTATGCTTATGTTGAAGCCTTCTTCCTTATTACCTCAGCTAGTCTTTCATGGTAATACTTAGGGAACACCCTCTGACTCTTGTAAAGCTGTGAGCTTATTACATCGTATACCCGCATGAATTTTTGATGTTCTTAATCGCTTATAACTATCCTTAGTTACTTACCTCCGCACCCTTGTGCTCGTAGGGTTGCTTCTGAACTGAAATTTAAGTTGTCTCCCTAGTAGCACTCTCTTTTATTGCCGTAACACTTATACGATACCTTTAAATATCCCAACTCCTATCTGAATATTTCTCAAGGATCATGATGTCATATCTGCGAGACTGAATTCACTATGTTGAGGTTTACTACGTTTATCTTGCATGATCTGCTGATTTGTCTGTATCCTCTTGTCTATCCATAACTAGGCTCTTCCCAAATCAACTACTAACTACTTGTTGGTCCATTCTCATATCTATATTTTGCGTAATCTCTCTTGGTATATGTACTTTGTCTTAACTTACCTCTTGTACTGGCTCCTGATGTATCAAGTGTCCATTCGCACTTATATATTAATAACATCCTGGCCGGGAACTCTTACTGCCTCTCCTCGACATCGTGCTTGCATAATATTCTTTAGTCGCGACATATATGTAGGATCTGAATAAATGCAACCTCATCCCTTTTGCCTTTTTACCACATTCTTCCTTTGCTAGTCCATAGTTACCTGAACCACTTAACTCCGACTTAATACCACATCACACCATCTTCCCCCCTTTAGGGGAGTACTAAGATTTAGTGCTACAACGATCTATTTATAGATGTTTTACCTCTTGATCTTTTGCGTCTTTTCACATCATCAATGACCCTTACTCACCTTACGGTAACCCTTTTGTACCAAGGATAACTGAATTTCTTACGCATAAGGGTGACACCTAGTGTAACTGGCACACTTAGTCCCTTAAGCTTAACTCTTCTCACAGTGCTTGCTTTAGGGAAACGTCTTCCTGAATGAACTTTAAAGGTTATTCTTTTGTTGTCCATTCTATTATTGTCGGAACTCTATCTCTCAAATTCTCACGATTTCGACTGTTATCAAATCTTCTGATCTCTAATTCATGTTCAGTTATCTTGTTCACTAGCCCATACTGATTTCTATTACTCCAGGGGTCTAACTTTTCCTTCTGGTAATCACGTTGGAGTCACTAACTCATTTCTCGAAATGGGGATATGACTTTATGGTTTATACTCTTTTATTGTCTCACGGTTTGTCACCTCTTGTCTTTTCTTTCAATTGACTATAGACTTTGTCATCATGTCATATTATGATTTACCGTTATCACCCGTTTGTCACATCTTACTCATAATGCTTCATTTACTCTCTTCTTATTCTCTTGCTAATATTTTCGTTTATTACCTTATTCTGAAAACTTAAACAAAATATTCTTTTGCATTTAGCTCCCCTTGCTCTATCCACTGGCTCTTCGGGTTGTCCAACATTTTCTCTTTACTAGGGACGTGAGCCATACTATGGTAAATATTCATCCCTTCTAGGATTCTACTACCTATCTTCTAAAATTTCTGAATATTCTAGTATTCATATCTGATTATACTATTATAGAGTGCACCATCTATGTGTCTCACAAGGAGATCTATTACCACGTTTGCACTATCCTTCGGAAATGTTAGCTAATGATAACAATCCATCTACCATTTTGGGTTACTCTAACCCTAGCTGGATCCTGATATCACATTCTTCTCTTAAACTATATATGTTAGCTCCCATAGGGCATAACTGAGATGGGTTTTGTAAAGTGTATATATCTCTGTTACTGTTAAAAGTAACTTAGAATGCTTATATCTCTCTGCCTGAATTGTAAATACTGATAATCTTCACTAACTGGGTACCTCGTATCCTTCTTCACCTTGTTTCTTTTACTTGTTGAAACTTGTATCTACTTTCTGATTCTCTCGTTTCTTTTTACCATATGGGTGGATCGATATTCATGCCTCAGGGCTCCTTATCAAGAAGCTTACACATCTTAGTAACACATGATCTACTGAAGACTTTATATTTACTCATCATAAGCATGATGCAAAATCGAGTTCCTCTGACTCAAATCTTCCACAACCATATTCAATCTCTTACCAACTGTCTTTTTGGATGAGGTATCGTTGTATTACGAATAAAATAGAATTTAGAAGTTTGAATTCTTACAACCGAACTCTACCACACGATCTAGAGTAAGAAGAAAAAGTGACAATCCTAAATGCCCTGTAGCCTCCTTCTTAAAAGTGCGGTGCACAACACACCCATAAACAAGACTCTACTAGACACGGTTTGTAGACTCCCTGGGATAGAACTGCTCTAATACCACTTTTGTCATGACCCAAACTGTAGGGCCGCGACAGGAACCCGGTGCCTTACTCAACCGAGTACCAACGTAATGTATCTTTCTTATAATACCATCATAGGTAAATGGGCCAGAAGGGTCGTCATGAGATAAAGAGAATAAAACATAAGGGAATACTCGACATAGGATGACCCAACATGGTATACAAACTCATACATGTGACATACGGACATATAGGACCGAAATGATCATTTGTACACTCAACACATAGGCCGACAAGGCAATACAATCATCCATATACATGACATATGTCTACAAGCCTCTAAGAGTACATAAACATTATAAAGGCCAGGACAGGGGCCCGCCATACCAATCAATACATGTCCAAATCATACTGACCAAATAGGCAACCCCGTAGCAAGTGGAGTGCATCAACACCTTCCGCTGAGCTGATAGCATACTAGGAGGACTGTCAACTTATCTATTGGGACCTGCGGGCATGAAACACAACGTCCCCAGGCAAAAGGGATATCAGTACAAATAAAGTACCGAGTATGTAAGGCATGAAAGCAGTATATAAAAGACATGAAAGAAACATGGAGTGAAGAACTCAACCTGTAAGTCTGAATAGCTCTGTGAATCATGACATTTATAATGTCATGCATATGCGTATAAATGTCATATCATGCATAGGTATATGCGTACATAACATCATCAATCCTCTGAGGGCATCCCATCATATCATCTCGGCCACTGTGGGCAAAATCATCAACGTATACCAGCTGAACAGGTGGTGGTGCATATATAATGACGTAACATTTTTCCCGCATACCCCATATACATATACTATATGCGTATATAATGCAATTTGGTCATGGGTTAATATACATATATAAATGAATGTAATGTATAATGAAGTAAATTAATAAGATCTCTCGAAAAGTCATGAGACCCATGAACAGACGATAAGATAGCAGGACATATGGGGAATCAAGAACATAGTCAACCCTAATACTTCTAAGAATAGAATCATTTATGAAAGTTGTGTGCTTGCTCGTTTCGTGGTATCATATGGATCATGCCAAAAGGAAAGAAGAGATAGCCTTAACATACCTTAACTTCGTTGAGTCCTTAATACCTTCCAAGCAATTCTTCAAATAACTCAACTCAATCTACCACAGCATAAGGAGATTCAAAATCAATGCTGAGTAAAAGCTAAGTCCGCAATTTAAACTAGTAGCTCATTTATGTAAATTTGGACAGTATCTCCCCTATAACAATGGCCTCCTCCAATACCAAATACCAACAATAACAACCAGAGAAATCCAGCAACATATAAATATCAATAACACGACACCATATAGTAACAACAAGTCACAACTACTTCACGACGAGCGGCAAGCTCCGATTGGAATCCGTATATCCCATATCACCCCTTATAGACTTCTTACTTTAACTTAAAAGTATCATTAATATGATAATGAATCCATTCATCAATGATTCCAGCCTTATACCATATATTTATAACAAAGAAAACAATCCACAACTCCAACTATCCTCAATTAGCAACTTTATTAACTAGTTCATGTCTAGTCCATCCATTTAACTTAATCAACATCAAGATAACCTTAAGCACATTTAGTAGGATTTTATACTCTCCTTATCCAGCAGCAACAACTTGAAATTTCAGCCAAACACAGTCCACAACTATCCTCAATGACAACACAACCTCATAGAGATGTTGTTCTTCACTAGAACTAACCTTTGATGTTGAAATATGGTGTAATCACTTTGGAATCACTTCAAACCCTTATGGTATCTGTTTAGAAGGGTTAGGAGAAGTTTGGAAACGAAGTTGGCTTGCAAATGAGCAGAAAATAGGCGTCCAAATCGTTTTTAAAGTGAAGTAGGTCGAGCACCCCTAAGTGGGTCCCATAGGAGATGCTTGTGCAGTTTCGCAAAAATACGAATATCTCTCTAATCCGATATCGCATCGACAAACAGTTTAATGAGTTGGAAACTAGACTGGTAGACCTTCAATTTGGTAGGTAGATCATCCCTTAATTCCAAGTATATTGGGAGAACATCGCATCTACATATGACCTAATATTCAGCACATTATGAATGTAACTTGTGATGACCTTTGCCAACTTTTGTTGCACAACTTGCTTGACTTAAAAACGTAGCACACGACTATCATATGACTAAAATAACTTACATAACCTCCTTATCATGTTAAGAAACCTAGTATTTCCCCAAAGTACATCTTATAACATTCCAAACTTGTCGACTTTTGACGAAACTTATTTTCTTCAATTGGTTTAGCTTCTAAGCTTTCCAACCCTCTTGGTACTTGTTATTCATGATCTTAAATATTTGTAACCTCCAAGGTAACATGATTAACTTACTTTAAATGCTTCCAATTATAATCTCATTTCTAAGCTTATATCAATTGAATTACGATGTACTCTCACATACGAAAATATGGGGTGTAGCAACAACCTTCATAACATCATACTTATATGTACTATATGATTCCTAGTTTAAAACATCCACAAAATGAGTTCCAAAATAGCCCCATACGCCTAGCACCTTAACCTTTATCGTCAATCACTTGTTTTTCATCTTTTATTCTTCAATAAATGTAATTAACACCTAGAAAAGCTTAACAACAACAGCCACAACATTATCAAATTATTTCTCATAATTTCCAGCCACCACAAACCATATATTTAGCCACAAAATAGTCCAACTAAAAAGATAACCATATCCCATGTTCTTTCAAGTGCTATCTTATGGTTCTTCACTCAAACAACACAACCAACACAAGATTAACCTTAGGCACAATCAAGAAGATATTATACATACCTTGGACAGAAGCTAAGACTCGAAACCCCATCTCAACTTAGCTCACAATAGCCCTCAATCACACCACAACATTATAGAAGCATTCTCTTGTAGTCTTTAATACTTTTGATGATGATTTGAGTTGATTTCCCTTGAGTTTGGTTCTTGGGATATTGGGGTATATTAGAGAGGGTTTTGGAGAGCTTTTGGATGAACTTTGGGTGAGAAATGACCCGAAATGAGGCTGAAACATCTTTTAAAAGATGTAAGGTTAGTGGCCGTCTCAAGTGGGTCCCAACAGGGGCTACTCGTGTAGTCACTCAAAAATGTGAATAGCTCTCTACTCTGACGTTGTATCGATGATCGGTTTAATATGTTGGAAACTAGACTCGCAGATATTCAATTGATGGGTAGATCACCCTGTAAATCTAAGTACATTGAGAGAAAAGCTTAGTAACATTAGACCTAAAGTTTCAATAAAATAATGAACGTAACTTGCGACAACTTTTGTCGACTTTTGTTTCATAACCCACTTGGGTTCAAAACTTAACACATGCCTATCACACGACTAAAATACCTCATAGTATTACCTTTTTATCATCTTCATCACCCTAGTCTCACCCCACAAGTACGAGTTATAACATTCACAATATGCCGACTTTCGACAAAACTTATTTTCTTCGATTCGATTAGCTTCTTAACCTTCCAACCCTCACGATACTCCTAAAAACTTGTTTTAACCCATCATTGTCTTTGTAAAGGTTCTTCAATTTTCTAACTCATATTGATTCACTTAAGATGAATTCTAACTTGAAAGTATAGGGTGTTACACCCTTCCCCCCTTGGAACATTCGTCCTCGAATGTAAAGGAGTCTTTGGGGAGAAACTAGCTCTTATGGATTTTACGAAAATTTTGATTGAGTCTCATCTACAAACAATACTATCCCATACCTCGTGTCCAAATAATTCTGCTCTTAAAAACGCTGTAATGCTTCAATTCTGAATATCATTTACTCATAAAATGAGTGTTGATCGAAATTGCATAACATGGGATAAGAAAACACATGATCGAACTACGGTCGTCAAGAATCTTCTATCTGAAACAATTGAGGGTACTTAGAATTTGTCTCTTCTATGGCTTCCCACTTCTTACCTTCAACATTTCTATTCCTCCATGATATCTTTACGGAAGTTACTTACTTGGTCCCCAACTTGTGGACAAACTGATCTAAAATAGCAACTAGAACCTCTTCGTAAGACAGGTTCTCTATAATCTTTTGAACCTCATGTGCTTCTGTAACATAGATTCCTGATTCATTTATAGCTACTAGAATCTTCTCATAAGATCGATCCTTTATTACTTGTATATCATTTAATGCATTTCTTCAGTATCAGAACATGATAACCGGGTGAACAGATCCTAATTCTGCGGGAAAATTCACTTTAGTCCCTTCTTGGGTAGTTTGGACGTGGCTTTATATATGTCTTGATTAGCATGTCCCATCAAGTTATTATGCTCTTCATGAGCGAAGTTTTCAATAAGGCCTCATTATCAACTCGAGATTTCCTTAAGTCTTATCATTGCATTTTGGGGTTCAATCTATAACGCTTCTAAGCACAAACACACTTGAAATTGGCTGGCTTTTCTATAACTTGATACATTAGATCAGGTCGAATAATTCTGTCTTTCAAACTTCCTATGGGAAATCTATATTTCCTACCGCATCTCGCTTTATAAGGAGTTACTCCGTACAGTTTAAAATATTTTTTTATGATCCTCTCGCATGTATAGATACTACTATAGTTATTGTTGTGTCTTGCTGGAATTATCTTATGTACCCATGTTTCTTGAGAGGGCTTTCAGAAGCTATCTGTAACTGAGCACCTCTATTAACCGTAATCGAGGAAGAAACATTTTGTACCTGATCTACCTTCTGCACCCTTCGTTTTACATAACCTTTAGTAATTTGTCCAGTAAAAGTAAACTGGTTTTTTGTCAAACTAACCATAGTCATCCACGTGGAATCGAACTCGCTATATTTGTAACGAATTTTATGCCAATCCTTTCTCCTTTCCATATAGGGTTACTTTATTCGTGTCAATACATTGGGTTCTTGATGTTGTATTTTGTCCGATCAGCAACTGAAATATTAAGCTACGAACCATAAAATGATTTCCTTCATGTCGTCCTACCAGTGTAATTTTTTTGACATCATGATATTCTTTTGACGTTCCGAGATGAATAGAATAGCGTGAATAATGAACCTTTGTGCTAATGTGCAATCGGCCATGATATTTAAAGATCTCTCCTTTAATAGACTCAAAGAGCTGTAGTTGTCTCTTGCCGAATACTTCTTTTAACTTTCCCTAAAATGGAAATCTTCCCTATCTACAAGAGATGACTCTACCATATTCCTGGCCATTATATTTTTATTAACTGATTCTTCCAAGCATATTTCGAACCTGTTAATTGGTGAAGACCTCTAGTCAACCCCTTTTTCCTTTTGGCTTGCTCATTTATCAAACTACCCATGACTTACGACTAAACGCATCCATTACAATCTTAGTTCCGCTCTTTTTATTCTAGTTCTAAGTCGTCTTATATGAAACATGTATACCATTATGATTCTACATTCCTCCTTATTTTTCTCACTGCCCCTAGTTGTCAACGGCTTCTTATTGGCTTATATTATGATATTTGTTATTTGCAACCCTGATACAATTCCCACACATTATAAATCCCTTGTATATATAGTTCTGGACCTCATCTATTGATTTTCATCTTCTTGTTACCGTATACATTTGATGTATTTCTTCATTAGCTAGGTTTCGATTTATAGAAGAAACTGACGTTGTGAAATAGCTTACCTCATACTACTTTTTTCTACTTCGTCCTTTCCTTATTGTCTATCCTAAGTCTTATCCTTGATGTCGACCTTATTGTTTCCACTTTGATGGTTTCTATTCTTTAGGTTTTTTCTTGAAATATTATACTAACTCCCTTGTTCTTGCTATCATCTCGACTATCCTTCATGGTTGCAACAGTTAAATATTACCATGGTCTGTTTTTAATTTCAAGAGTCATCATACTTGGATCCCTTTCTAACTCCTTATGATTGTTCTTCCTTCTTCTTTCAATCTCAGCAATTTCCTTTGGAGTTATATCTTCCAACTTTAATGAATTCTTCACGTTAACATCCCCATGTATAAATTGTTTGACTATGCTTGTTGTCTATTTATAAACCAATACTGTTTCTTTTCCATATCCTTTGTACCCATGCGTTACTTTTAAAATTGCTTATATGCCTTTTTGTCCCAATCCTCCAATCTTTTTGTTGTTAAATAAAAATGCTCTTGACTTAGTGCTTTACCACCTCGTCTTCCCCCCTTTGGAAAATAGTTCAATATTTAACGCTTGAAGTCCTACTCGTCTTTCCGCCTTCCGTAGGTCTGTATTCCTAGTAGCTTACAATTGTCCTATGGGTAACCTTTCTTCATCTGAGACAATTTATAGGGATCTGTATATGAAGCGAGTCATACGTTCTTGCCGGCATGCCTTCTTTCGACGAGTTTAACTTTAGTTCACGTGGTTTGTCAAGGATATCTTTACCAATTTCTTTTAGGATTCTATCATTGCAATGCTAGCTAGTGTGAGAGTCCTTTGAGTCTCTAATCGGTACCTTAGTTCTAGTTCATCCTAAGTCATCCTATGATATCCGCACCTAGCTTCTGTATAATTAAATTGACCTTCCGATAATCCCCATTAAAATTACTAATCCACTTTTAATGAAATCGGGGCTCATATTGCTTTATTACCTTAGAACTCAGTTGCCTACAAATCTTACTGTACTCCCATACTTTAACTTATGTCCCTTAATAGTCTTCCATATTCACTCATATTGCTCTATTTGGTTTCGCACGAACCTTTCACACCATTCCACTTCTCGTTTCTTTCGAAGTAATTTCAACAAAACATCTTTGTTTCTCGACTTCTCGTACTCTAACATGCCTAATTCTTTAGTTGTCTAATATTGCTTTACTTATCTGATCACGGGCAAGTAATTGTACAAACCCAATCTGCTATAACCTACCACCATCAACTGTCCTGGCCTTCTTAGTCCATCCTATAGCTTCATCAGAATCATCTCTTGGAAATATAGACAGCTCCCACTCTCTGAACTCCTTAGGTTGTGAATTTCCTTACCCTTCAAGAGCTCTATCACTATCAGGGGCCCTCGGGTGATGCCAATCCTGAGAGGCTATTAACTACGTCAATACCTATACTGTTGAACTTACATAGACAAAGTCGGTGGTGGAACTCGCAGAGTTAATGATGCTGGAGCCTCCCTTAGCTCCTCTAGTACTAGGGGAATCGGGTCTATCTGAGGGAGTGACTCACCCTGATCCTTAGACATATCTGTCTCAATAGAGGGGGTGCATCTCATACCCCCTCCCAATCCTTCCTTAACATCCGGACTAGCAGCAGCTCTTTTGGGTAATGACATCTTTGTACAACCTGTATCAACGCATACGTTAGACTCGATTTCCTACAATTCTGCTCTGTCGCACGATCTAGAATATGAAAGTAAGGTAACAATCCTATGTCACGCCCCAAACCTGGGGAGGCGTGGCCAGCACCCGGTGCCATACTCGGCCCAAGTGTACCACTCTGTAATTGTGAGCTCTGGAGGTGTAACCCTCAACTTAAGCCGACGAGGACTACCTGCAAACTGACAATACCAATCAAGGTCGATGAGGACATATTCTGAATCATCTAAAAATAATGTCTCTCTCATTTGAAGGGTAAACATACCCAAAAGCTCATGCACTTAAATGTGCAGGCCGACGACACCGCCATGAACATCTACAACCAGCAATATAAAATAGAACATGTACACAGGGCTGACAAGGCCACAATACTGATATACAAAATACACAGGACTCGTCTACAAGCCTCTAGAGATAACTGAACTATATCATGGTCGGGACAGGGCCTCGACCTACCCATCAAACATGTATATATAAAATGGACTCCAAGGTCTAGACCTGGTGACTCCGAGGAAGTGGAGCTTACCAACCAAGCTGATGTTTACCTCTGTCTACTAGGAAGGTCTATCCAGGTGTCTATCAGGACCTACATGCATGAAATGCAACGTCCTCCAACAAAAGGGACGTCAGTACGAAATAATGCACCGAGTATGTAAGGCAATAGAATAAATGAAAGTAACTGGGAGTCAAAGATGATCTGAAGATATGCTTACCTGTTGATACTGATTCAACTCTCCCAATATAGTAAGTAAAATAGTTGTCTTCCCCTATAAGGCTTGGAACTTATAACTGCTCTGTCGTAGTAGGCTCGCTCATATGCGCTCGGCCATACTAGGCTCTGTATCTCATCCATTTTCGGCTCGCTCATAGGTGCTCAGCCATAATAGGCTCGGTATATAACTTACCATCTGATCAGAGGTTGTCTAATAGGGGCCTGCCCTTTGATTATAGCTCGATGGTGATGAAAATAGTGTAATACTGCCCAATAGGGGCCTGCCCACCAATTATAGCTCGATGGTGGCAAAAATACTGGAATACTGTATATATATATATATATATAGACCCTCTGCTCTCTTGACTGAAAGAAGACAATACTTAAATGAAAATAAATTCCCTATAAGGGAGAATATGATAACTTATGACACTAGGATAATGCACCTAAATTAAGGAATACGAACTTCTCTTTATGTCTCGTTATCAAACACATGTAGTTATAGGATCATGCAAAAATGAAGAAAAGGTTTAGCCTTAACATACCTTATCACAATCTGTCCAATAACCACGTTCAACTCGTCTTGTAGCACCTTAATCTACAACAACGATAATAATACTATCATTAAGTTACAGAAGGTACAACTATCGTACAACGAACGACAAGCTTATTTTATAAAAAAACGGGCAGCATCTCCCCTATAATCTTTACTTCCTCCCAATTCGACATAATACCAACAACAACAAGAACACAACAATAACAACATGTATACATCATTTTTCAACCATATCTTGATCACAAAATACCACAAAATAGCCCACACACCCCAATCACTTCATACACAAAACGACAACCATAGTAGTGTCAAAGAACCTGAAAATGTAACAACGAACGACCAGCCCCTCATTCCGCCATTATGTGGTGTTTCTCCACACTCTTTATCCTCCAAAACTCCATAAAACAGTATCAAAATAGAAAACCCAACAACAACACGAAACAGCCCACAAAACAGTCTACTACAAGTTGAATAACTCGAACTCACGGCTTCCGATCACCGTCTCGTGATTTCTTATAATTATTGAACGAAATTCTCTACTTTTACATCAGAAAAAATGGCTGAAAGAGGGCAGTATACTTACCTTATTTGTTGAATATCTCAGCTCCTATCTTGGTTCTTCAACCCTTAGGTTTTCCTCCAACTAGAACTTGAAAAGAAGAGAAAATCATTTAGGGTTTTGTGTTGAATATTTGGGTGAAGTTTGCAGGGGTTTATCTCTGATTTTTTTGCTCTATAATGAGTGTAATATCTGAAGGAAATCAGCCCTTAAAAGGTCTCTTTGGCCGACCCAAACTAGCCCCTTTTAGGATATATTTCGTCCTTTCATTTAAGCAAGTAGGTGACACACCTACTTGTCACCTATGCAGTCTGCGCAGTCTCACAAAAACGTAAATATCTCTCTACTACTTTGTCCTATCGACGAACGGTTTAATGCGTTAGAAACTAGACTCATATATATTCAATTTCATAGGTGGATCATCCCATAATTCCAAGTATATCGGAAGAAAATTCTCCAATACATTTAACCTAATTTTCAGCACATTATGAATGTAACTTGTGATGACCTTTGCCAACTTTTGTTCCACAACTCGCTTGACTTCAAAACATAAAACACTACTATCCTACGATTAAAATAACTCATAACATGACCTCCTTATCATGTTAAACACACTAGTCTCACCCAAAAGTAAATGTTATAACATTCCCAATTTGTCGACTTTCGACGAAACTTATTTTCTTCAATTCGTTTAGCTTCTAAGCCTTCCAACCATCTTGGTACTTGTTATTCATGATATTAAATATTTGTAACCTCCACGGTAACTTAATTAACTTACTTTAGGTAATTTCAAAGATGATCTCATTTCTAAGCTTACATTAATTGACTTGCGACATACTCTTACGTATGGAAATATGGGGTGTAACATTATTCCCCCCTTTGGAACATTCATCCTCACATGTTGACTGATGCACTTATCAGTCTCATAACCCATAACTCTTACGAATAATTTAATAACGTCCTTTCCATCTAGGCAATTGCTTTATGAATAAATCCAAATGCCAGGGCATTCCCCCCTTTAGACCTCTTTCTCACACCACGACTTGTGGTCGAAATTCTTCCAATATCTTAATTGTTGCTACTTTATGTCATGCAGCATTTATGACTATGTCCTTGTATGTGCATCTATGTGACTCCTCTCCTTTTTCCTCCTATTTTAGCCAATCTCTAGGCCTCACTTTGTGAACATATACAGTACTATGACAAGATGTCCCTCTGGGAATCTGTAGGTGTACTAAAGTTCTTCGCATGGTACTTTGTCGAACTTACGACTATTGCTATATTTTATTTCATAGCCTCGTTTATCTTTCCTTATGGCTTTACTGCATTTAGGTAGGTCATGCTATACCACAACACTTACTTCGGTTTTATAATTACCAAAATCTGCTACCCAACTCCAGGTTACTATATCATTGCTTATCCTATATGTATAAATCTAAGTCCTTTAATGCTTCCTCATTACTGTTCATCTTAAGAATGATAGCCTAATCTCATTCATACTTTGGAACATTTATTCATCTATTGTTGATTCACCTTAATGTTTATCTATAATCTACCATTTATAACTTGAAACCTCTTACGTAATACATTGTCACTGGGGCTCACGTCTCATCGAGGAATATCTGAAGTGATTAGTCTGATCCACCTAGGGACGATACTATACTTCAATAACCCTATTTCATAGCATCCCAACGTGATTCATCTTATGGGGGTATTCTAATCCTGTGCAATTCATGAAATCCCTTTTCTTTAAAGCATTACTCAATCAAAGGCCTAAATGTCATTCTCTTATCATTTATCACAATTACACCCTTATTCTCCTACTAGGACAGCATTTCATCTCTTCTAAATGCTCATAGTCTTAAACTCCTTCGAGTTAATTCAGGCTACACAGAGCTTTCTATAACTTACTGAAACCATCAGCTCTCTTGTTTTGATGGGTTTAATCCCTAGGACTTACTTATTCTCGTCACCTTCTCACTAACCTTTTCTTATCCTTACTCATGTCTACCTAAAACCCTGTCGCTCTACCATACTTTAGCTTGCGACCTACACATGTGTATTTATACTACTCCCAACCTTTCTTTTACTTGCTAGCACCATAGATTTCCTTATGTTATTCTAAAAGCTTAAGCGATACATCACGTCATATCTTCCTCTTCTTTACTCTATTAACTATACCTCTAGATACTTGGAAGCCATAGGCTGGAAGATATGCTACCAATGACACCACTATCATTTCTGGATATTAAATCATGACGCTTTTAGCCCTCTATCTAAAGTCTAGACTATTCACAACCTTCTGCACTTGAGTATCTCGTACCTTCTTTACCTCTACCTTACTTACCTTTAAATCTTGCATATCTTCTGTCGCTTTCATAAACTCCCTTCCATATAGGTGGAATTCATGTCCATGCCTTAAAGCTCTACTATAATACTTGCACCTTTGGTGCATACACAATCCAGCGGGAGCTTCATACTGACTTCTTATGAGGCTAGTACTCTTCTAACTGGCTTTATCAAAGAGCCATTATAGAATATGGCCGTTGTAATATCTCTCTTATACTTCTGATATTAAGAGTGATTCTGCAATGTTCTGAATCACGATTTCTACAATTATCTAGATGAAACAAACAGACTCCTAATTCACTTAGCTGATGTAACTCTTTAGTTTCCTCTTCTCTCTCAGCCTTTAAATAGGCGTAAGCGATCTTCCGATCTGTGGCTCAGGATTTTAGTTATTAATTTAGCCTTTCGTGGATGCTATGGAACATCCATGATATAATCTTCTAACAATTCATGCCTTTGTCTGTGACCTGGACTCAATTATTTCTTTAAACTTATACCGGAGTCTTCTACAGCTGTATGAATGTCAACATATATGCTGCATGGATAATACTCCGAAATCTTAAGTGCGTTCATAACGTAACTAACTCTGGGTCATTGATCGAATAATTCCTTTCATTCCTTCTCAGCTTTCATTAAACGTAAGCAATTACTTTTCCTAGTCTTTTTGCCACTTGTTACGTGAATACCTGGCATATCTTAGTTCCCACGCATGCTGGAATTATTGTGCAACTCATATGATCTGGAATATTACTTTCAAATTTTACTTCTTGTTCATTAGCCATGATAGGTGCCACTTTCTTATGGAGAGCATCCAATGTTGTAGTGAGACTATTGTTACAAGATCATTTCTTCTTTAGGTCACTATGCTTAGGTTGAAGCCTTCTTCCTTATTTCCCCAGCTAGTCTTTCATTGTAGCACTTAGGGAAGACCCTCTGACTCTTGTAACGCAGCGAGCTGATTACATCATATACCCGACAAAATTTTTGATGTTCTTACTCGCCTATATTTTTCCTTAGCTACTTACCTCCGTGCCATTGTGCTCGTAGGGTTACTTCTGAACTAAAATGTTTATTGTCTCCCTAGTGGCACTCTCTTTTATTTTTGTAATACTTATATGGTACCTTTAACTACCCCAACTCCAATCTTGATATTTCTCAGGGATTACGATGTCATCATATCTGCGAGACTAAATTCCCTATGTTGGATTTCACTACGTTAATCTTTCATGATCTGTTGATTTATCTGTATCCTCTTATCCGCCATAACTAGACTCTTCCTCCATCAACTACTAACTACTCGTTGGTCCATTCTCAAATATGTATTCCACGTAATCTCTCTTAGGTTATTTCCTTTGTCTTAACTTACCTCTCGCACTGGCTCTTTATGTATCAAGGTTTATTCACACTTATTTATCAATAATATCCTGGGGCGGGAACCCTTACTGCCTCTCCCTTGCGCTGTGCTTGCATAATGTTCTGGAGTCTTAACATATCTGTAGGATTTGAATAAGTGCAATCTCATCCCTTTCGCATTTTTATCGCATTCTTCCTTTACCATTCCCTAGTTACTTGAACAACTTAACTCTGACTTAATAGCATATCATACCATCTTTCCCCCTTTAGGGGAGTACTAACATTTAATTCTATGAAGATTTACCTATAAATATTTTACGTCTTCATCTTTGGCATCTTTTCACATCTTCACTAACCCTTACACGCCTTGCAATAACCCTTCTGTACCAGGGATAACTGAATTTCTTACTCACGAGAATGACACCTAGTGTAACTGGCACACTTAGTCCCTTAAGCTTAACTTTGCTCACAACGCTTGCTAAAGGAAGGTGTCTTCCTAAATGACCTTTAAAGGTTATTCTTCTATTGTCCATTCTATTATTGCCGGAACGTGGTATCTGAAATTCCCATGATGTCTACTATCAGCAAATCCTACTGTCCTTAATTCATGTTTAGTATATCTTGTTCACAGCCCATACTGATTTATATTACTCCGGAGGTCTAACTTAGCCTTCTAGTAATCACGTCTGAGTCACCAACTCATTTCTCGAAATGCGGATATGACTTTATGGCTTATACAGTTTTATTGTCTCAAGGCATGTCGCCTCTTGTCTTTTCCATCACTTGACTATAGATTCTGTCATCCTATCATATTTTGATTCACCGTTATCACCCATTTATCATATCTTACTCGTAATGCTTCATTTATTCTCTTCTTATTCTCCGGCTAATATTTCTGTCTATCACTTTATTATGAAAACTTCAACAAAATATTCTTTCATTTTAGCTCCCCTTGCTCCATCTCACTGGCTCTTCGGGTCGCCTAACATTCTCTTTTTACTAGGGGAGGGAGTTATACTAAGGTAACTATTTATCCCTTCTAGGATTCCACTGCCTATCTTCTAAAATTTCTGTACATTCTAGTATTCATATCTGGCTGTAGTATTCCAGAGCGCACCATCTAGGTGTCTCACAAGGAGAACTATTACAACATTTGCAATATCCTTCGGAAATCTCAGCTAATGCTAACAATCTATCCACCATTATGGGTTACTCTAACCCAGCTGGATTTTGGTATCCAATCCTTCTCTTAAACTATATTTTTTGGGTCTCATAGGGCATAACTGAGATGGGTGTGGCCAATTGTACATACCTTTGTTACTGTTGAAAGTATCTCAGAATGCTTGTATTTCTCTACCTGAATTTTAAATACTGATAATCTTCACTAACTGGGTACCTCATACCCTTCTTCACCTTGCTTCTTTTAATTGTTGAAACTTGTATCTACCTTCTAATTCTCTTATTGCTTTTTACCATACGGGTGGATTAGATATTCATGCTTTAGGGCTCCTTATCAAGCAGCTTACATGTCTTAATACACACATGATCGGCGGAAGACCTCACGTTTACTCATCACAAGCACGATGCAAAATCGAGTGCCTCTAACTTAACTCTCCCACATCCACATTCAATCTCTTACCAACTGTCTTCCTTGATGTAGGTATCGTTGTGTTACGAATAAAATAGAATTTAGGAGTTTGAATTCTTACAACTGAGCTCTACCACACGATATAGAGTAAGAAGAAAGAGTGACAGTACTAAATGCCATGTAGACTCCTACTTATAAGTATGGTGCACAACACACCCATAAATAAGACTCTACTAGACACGGCTTGTAGACTCCCTAGGATAGAACTGCTCTGATACCACGTTTGTCATACCCCAAACCTAGGGAAGCATGAAAGGCACTTGGATTCATACTCGGCCCGAGCGTACCACTCTGTAACTGTGAGCTCTGGAGGGGTAACCTGTCACGACCCAAACCGCAGGGCCGCGACGGGCACCCGGTGCCTTACACATCCATTAATCATATCTTATTCATAATGCTTCATTTACTTTCTTCTTATTCTCCTGCTAATATTTCTGTCTATCACCATATTATGAAAACTTCAACAAAACATTCTTTCACTTTTATACCCCCTTGATTCACCTCACTGGCTCTTCGGGTTGCCTAACACTCTCTCTTTAATAGGGACGGGAGCCATACAAAGGTAAATATTTATCCCTTCTAGGATTCCAATGCCAATCTTCTGAAATTTCTGAATATTCTAGTATTCATATCTAATTGTACTATTCTAGAGTGCACCATCTGGGTGTCTCACAAGGAGAATTATTACCACATTTGCAACATCCTTCGTAAATGTGAGCTAATGATAACAATACATCCACAATTATGGGTTACTCTAACCACAGCGGGATGCTGATATCCCATCCTTCTCTTAAATTATATCTATTAGCTCCCACAGGGCATAACTGAAATGGATTTTGTCAAGTGAATATATCTTTGTTATTGTTGAAAGTAACTCAGAATGCTTATATTTCTCTACCTGAATTGTAAATACAGATAATCTTCACTAACTGGGTACCTCGTATCCTTCTTCACCTACCTTCTTTTACTTGTTGAAACTTGTATCTACCTTCTGATTCTCTCGTTGCTTTTTACCATAGAGGTGGATAGATGTTCATGCCTTAGAGATCCTTATCAAGAAACTTACACGTCATAGTACATACATAATCTACTGAAGACCTTACATTTACTCATCATAAGCATGATGCAAAATCGAGTTCCTCTAACTCAACACTTCTACACCCACATTCAATCTCTTACCAATTGTCTTTCTGGATGTAGATGAGGTTGTATAATGAATAAAATAGAATTTAGGAGTTTGAATTTCTTACAACTGAGCTCTACCACACGATCTATAGTAAGAAGAAAGAGTGACAATCCTAAAAGCCCTATAGCCTCCTTCTTAAAAATGTGGTGCACGACACACCCATAAACAAGACTCTACTAGACACGGCTTGTAGACTCCCTAGGACAGAACTGCTCTGATACCACTTCTGTCACGACCCAAACTGCAGGGCCGCGACGGGCACCCGGTGCCTTACACAACCAAGTACCAACGTAACATATCTTTCTTATCATACCGTCATAGGTATGTGGGCCAGAAGGGTCATCATGAGATAACAGGAATAAAACATAAGGGAATACTAGATATAGGACGACCCAACATGATATAGAAACTTATACCTGTGGCATACGGGCTTATAAGGCCGACATGATTATTTGTTTACTAAACACATAGGCCCATAAGGCCATACAAGTATCCATATACATGACATCTATGTACAAGCCTCTAAGAGTACATAAATCTCATAAAGGTCAGGACAGGGTCCCGCCATACCAATCAATACATGTCCAAATCATACTGACCAAATAGGCAACTCCGGAGCAAGTGGAGTGCACAAACACCTTCCGCTGAGCTGATAGCCTTCTAAGAGAACTCTTAACCTATCTACCGGGACCTGCGGGCATGAAACGTAGCGTCCTCAGGCAAAAGAAACGTCGGTACAAATAAAATACCGAGTATGTAAGGCATGAAAGTAGTATATAAAAGAAATGAAAAAAACATGGAGTAAAGAACTTAACTTGTAATTCTGAATAGCTCTGTGAATCATGAAAAATTTATAATGTCATGCATGTGCATAGGTATATGTGTACATAACATCATCAAGCCTCTCAGGGCTTCCCATCATATCATCTCAGCCATTGTGGGTGAAATCATCAACGTATACTAGCTGATCAGGTGGTGGAGCGTATATAACGCCATAACCTTTTCCCATACCCCATATACATATAATATACGCGTATATAATGCCATCTAGTCATGGGTCAATGTACATGTATAAATGGATGCAATGCATTAGGGTGTTTAGTTATACATACTAGTGCTATTCGACAGCAGGTGGTTCCACAACAGGAGACATTGATCAGTGATAGCAGTGCACCTTCTTCCCAGCTGACTTGGTGAGCCCCACTTCATTTCGGGGTCATGTATCTTTTGTACCTTGTGTATTCCGTTTGAGGTATAGCCGAGGCTTTGTTGCCGGCATTATCATTGTACTCTTCTTTATCCATAGAGGCTCTGTAGACATAGTGTGGGTTGTGTATTGGTGCTGGGAAAGACAAAATATGTTATGTTGTAGTTGTATTACTTGTCCATTCGAGACATTAAAAATGATGAAGCTATTGGAAATGAATTGGTATTGTAGACATGAACACCATTTTGTCTAATTAATGAAAATATGTAGTATCTCCATTTGTGGATGAGTTTGGGTAGAATGAAATCTAACAGGCTTGCTCGGTCGGGTTCACTCGGTTGAGCGCCGGTCGCGCTCCTCGATTTTGGGGCGTGACAGACCTGGCTTTAGCCAGGCTTTGCAGGGCAAAAGCCAGGCATGAGCTGGCTTTAGGCTGGCTTTGCAAGGAAAAAGCCAGGAATGAGCTAGCTTTAAGAAGGCTTTGCAAGGCAAAGGCCAGGCTTTGAAATTGTGCCTTTTTGTGATCTTGTAAGCTCAGATCCTTCCCTACTAGAACCTTTAATGTAGACATCATTCTAAACATTGCTAAACCATCCTCAGATTGAGCATGAAAGCATGCTAATACCACTGAGAAATGATTCAACAATCTCCAAAAATACCATATGATGGGTTTAGCATTTTCCTTAGCATTTGGACATATCAGTTTGTGCAGAGTCCAATCCTGTGAAGCCATCAGTCTGGGGTTCTTCTCTTTGCTATCCTAACCCTAAGGTTAGGTGATTGAGATTTGTCTAGATTGATCAACCTTATCCCTGCACTAGGCAGTTTAGAGAATGAATGAAACTTAGATGTACCTGTAAAAGAGAACACAATGTTAGCTATAAAATCCTCCACTGAGTTGCCTTCTCTGAACACATGTTGAAAGATCGCATTGAAGTTGTCCTTCATCTCTATAATTTTCTTCACATCCTGCGCAATTACTCAAGGAGGATCCCATTCCCCTTCTATCGCCTTCTTCATCACCAATGAATCAGTCTCCAGTATGAGAGGGTGAAGATCATGCTCCACACAATATTCCAACCCTTGAAGAATAGCCTAGCTTCAGCTACCACATTAGTTGTCACTCCCAGGTCTACTGCCCTAGCATACACCACATCACCTTCATCATCCCTCACACAAAAGCCTAGGGAGCTAGGTCCAGGATTGCCCTTTGAAGCTCCATCAGTATTACATTTGTACCAACCATGAAAAGGAAGCTGCCATGTTACTCTTGTAGTGATCAATATAGGTTTATATCCTTCAAAGTATTGAATCATGTCTGGCCATAACAATGGAATATTAGGGATCCAAGCATACCTCACCCTTGCCAGTTGATGCAATGTCCTATTTATCTCATGAATCACCCTATTTGTGGACACTGAACCACCATGTTTACCTGCATTTCTTCTCTTCCAAAGCTCCCAAGTGATGATAGTTGGTACTGCTTGAAATAGTGGCTTTAATTTTGGATAACACTGAGCATACCACCAATGCCTTATAATCTGCTTTAATTGAATCAATTGTACAAAAATTCCAGCAGCCCCCATGAACAAGTTTCATACCTTAGAGGCAGTAGGACTTGTGACAAATATATGCTCAATGGATTCCTCTTGGGGCTGCTGACAACACCAACACCTAGACATCACCATTTGCCCTTGCCTTCTCCACATGTCATCGGTGGCTATTTTCTGCCTCCACAATCTCCACACAAAGAAGGATATCTTGAATGGAAAACCTTTAATCCACATTAACTTGAATTCCTGATTAGGATCAGCCCTATGCCTTAATATTTGCCAAGCACTACTAACACTGAACTTGCTTGAAGGAGTTGGCATCCAGTATGGCCTATCCCAATATCCCTCACTACCTTCATAATGCACATTTAGCCTTATATGTTCTGCAATTTCCTCATTGAAAGTTTGATCTAGCAGCTGATCATCCCATGCTTCCCCTTGCCGCAGTTCTGCCACCTCCTGAAGACCTTCATTGATTGGAAAGTCTTCAGGTAATACATGATAAAGTGCACCCAATCCAGTCCAATATTCATGCCAAATATTAGTTGTTCCACTCTTCAATTTCCATACGATCTCATGTTCTACTTCTTCCCTAGCATTCGGCATTTGTCTCCAAACATGAGACCCTCCCCTAAAATGCACCACTGTTGGTAGCTCCTTCTTGCAATACTTATTCCACATGAAATTAGACCACAAAGATTTTGTTGTCCTAAACCTCCACTATATTTTAGCAAATAGTGCCCTTGAGACATCATTTAAGGACCTAAAACCTTGGCCCCCTTCCTCTTTAGGAAGGCAAAGATTATTCCATGAAGCCTAGTGTTTGCTTCTCCCTTCTTCCTTTGTGCTCTAAAAGAACCTAGCAAAAGTCTTATGTAGATCCCCCAGGATGCTGTTTGGTGGATCAAGGACTGATAACATGTGAACTGGCATACTTTGCAACACACTAGAGATGAGTGTTGCCTTTCCCTCAAATGACATCAGCTTTCCTTTCTATGAATGCAATTTAGCCTTTGCCTTCTTGATAAGATCCTCATAATAGGGGCAGTTGGAAATGATGAAAGAGTTGTCGGGTAAAGAAATGATGACCGATTTTGACCGAATAGGGTGATTTGAAAAATAGAGGTCGAACTCCGGTTTCTGAGTTGCCTACATATCACTGGTTTTACGGAAATCAGGCCGTGTGTAGTTCTGGATCCAACGGTGAACTGAGCCGATGGAGTTGTTATAGGAATGGACAAGTTCTTCTAGATAGGACGATATCATACTTGTGAATGAATGTACCTTGGAACGGTTATGGGTGTATGAACGGTTATCATATGGGAATGGGTAACGGACGGTGGTTGGTTACGTTTGAAATAATTATAGGATGTGAATGTTGAACGGAAACCAGAGCGAAGATTGCTCCCGTTAGGAGAACGGTCACTTCCTGGATTACTTGCAAAACTTAAAACACAATGCATGAAAGTATATATGGATTATTGCGAGAATTTAAACATGATGCAAATTCCCTTTGGACCATGAAAGCTATCTTTGGACGATGGGGATGGTGTCCTTAGACCATGATGTCCTGGGCCATGAATTGCATGATAGGGGATTCGCAGGCCATGAAATGATGTTCTCAGGACATGAAAATGGTTCATCTGAACTATGAAGCCTTTGAATAATGATGTGAAATATTGAGAGATCCTCAGGCCATGGCATTATGTCTTCCGGCTATGAGGATGATGCCTTCGGACTATGACGCCTTTGGACAGAATGGCGATGTTTTAGCCCATGAGATGCAAAGACATGATGTTTGGTCATGCGAAGCGAAACAAGACAGAGCTTAGTCTTGTGTAAGATGGGGGGCAGAGCTTAGCCCCGAGGTGGAGAATAGTGCTAGATTTCAAGTAGCATAGCATTTAAGGTTACGCAAGGAAAGGCAGAGCTTAGCCTTATGCGACTAGGGAGGCAATTCTTAGTCTCATGCAAAGTGGGAGACAATGATTAGTCTCATGCAATTGAGGAGGCAGAAGCCTCATGCAGGATGGGAGACAATACTTAGTCTCATCCAAGGAAAGACAGTACTTAGCCTTGTGCAAGATGGAGGCAGGGCTTAGCCTCATACAAAATGGAGACAATGCTTAGTCTCATGTAGGGGAAGGCAATGCTTAGCCTTATGCAATTGAGGAGGAAGGGCTTAACCTCATGCAAAGGTGGAGACAAAGCTTAGTCTCATGCAGGGGAAGGCAGTGCTTAGCCTTTTGCAATTGAGGAGGCAGGATTTAGCCTCATGCAAAATAGAGACAATGCTTAGTCTCATGCAGGGGAAGGCAGTGCTTAGCCTTATGCAATTGGGGAGGAAGGACTTAACCTCATGCAAAGGTGGATACAATGCTTAGTCTCATGCAGGGGAAGGCAGTGCTTAGCCTTATGCAATTAAAGAGGTAGGGCTTAGCCTCATGCAAAATAGAGACATTGCTTAGTTTCATGCAGGGGAATGCAGTGCTTAGCCTTATGCAATTAAGGAGGCGGAGCTTAGCCTCATGCAAGATAGAGACAATGCTTAGTCTCATGCAATGAATAGATAATAAGTAGTAGCAGAGTATTTCTTAGCTGGAAATGTGTTTGCGCTTGGCAGCTTTGTCGTTATGAAGATAGTGATTCTGAGGTGTGCCCGAATTTGAGAATATTTCTTGTTCCTACATCCAAAGGACAATCGTGAGTTTTACGGGGGAAGGTTGGTTCGTGCCTCTGCCTGCTTGCTTTGCCTCGCTCTACATCGAAATCCTGCTTGAGTTACCATGGGTAGCATCTGGCTATTTCATAAAATATAAGGTTTTCGAAAATGTACATGCATATGATGAATGTAGTTATTTATAATACATTAGTATGCAATATCGGATAAATTAGATGAACCAATGACTGTGACACTTTAGAGAATTTGCGACTTCCTTAGAATTTTGAGGGTCCTCCTCAAAATTCTGCCCCAGTTTACTTAGGAGATTCTCGGACCGTTCTACATATGATGACGTTGGCTGGACTTGCTCCAGAATTTTGAGGGTCCTCCTCTTCTGCCCCAGTTTCTGGTTGTAGGGAAAATGAAAATTTTATTGAATTGTGACCAAACCCACAAGGCTGCCTATGTATCCTCTCTTAAACAGGAATCGGGTCGAGCGTAGTTCAATTATATCAGATGAAGAAATGCGAACATTCTAAACATAATATCTTTTGACTGCGTCTGAATTGATAGGCTTTGGCCAAACTCTCCGTCCATTTCTGGGAGTATGAGTGCTCCTCCTGTTAATACTCTGTGAACCATGTAGGGCCCTTGCCAAATGGGTGAAAATTTCCCTTTGGCTTTATCTTGATGCGGGAAGATCCGCTTCAGTACCAGCTGCCCCGGTGCGAACTGTCTAGGTTTGACCCTTTTGTTGAAAGCTCTAGACATCCTATTCTGATAGAGTTGACCATGATACACTGCATTCATTCTTTTCCCATCAATGAGAGCTAATTGTTCATAGTGACTTCTTATCCATTCTGCATCACTGAGTTCGGCTTCTTGTATAATTCTTAAAGAAGGGATTTTAACCTCGTAGGAATGACAGCTTCGGTACCGTAGACCAGCAAATATGGAGTTGTGGTACGGTACCCCAATAAGGCAAATGGTAACTTCTCGTGCCATTTCTTGTGGTTGTCTACCATCTTCCTCAGTATTTTCTTGATATTCTTATTTGCGGCCTCCACGGCTCCATTCGTTTGAGGCCAGTATGCTGTGGAATTCTTGTTCTCGATTTTGAATGTATCGCACATATCTTTCATTAGCTCACTGTTGAGATTGCCGGCGTTGTCGGTGATGATGGACTCTGCAACCTCGAATCAGCAAACAATACGATCTCTGACAAAATCTGCGACGACTTTCTTGGTTACAACTTTGAAGGATGCAGCTTCGACCCATTTTGTGAAGTAGTCTATGACCACTAAAATGAACTTGTGCTTGTTTGAAGCGGCAGGCTCGATTGGTCCAATGACGTCCATTCCCCAAGCGGCAAAAGGCCAAGGTGCACTCATTGCATTGAGTTCATTTGGCAACACCCGTATCATATCTGCGTGTATTTGGCACTAATGACATTTCTGGACATACCTGATACAGTCAGTTTCCATAGTCATCCAAAAATAACCTACCCTCAGTATCTTCTTGGCTAAAACGAAACCATTCATGTGTGGTCCGCAAGTTTCAGAGTGTATCGCTTCGAGCAGTTTGGAAGCTTCCTTGGCGTCAACACACCGTAATAACCCTAGGTTTGGAGTCCTTCTGTACAGAATTCCTCCACTTTGGAAGAAATGGTTGGACAATCTTCGGAGTGTGCCTTTTTGAATATGATTTGCATGCTCCGGGTACTCTCCTTTTGCCAAGTACTCCTTGATATCATGGAACCATGGATTCCCATCTGCTTCTTCTTCAAAATGAGTGCAGTAAGCTGGCTGATTATGAATCCTTACCGGAATGGGGTCGATGTAATTCTTGTCTGGATGCTGTATCATGGAGGACAAAATGGCCAATGTATCTGCGAACTCATTCTGGATTCTCGGGACATGTCTAAACTCTATCTTCATGAACCTCTTCATCATCTCTTGCACATGATATAGATATGGTAATATCTTGGTATTCTTTGTAGCCCATTCTCCCTGCACCTGATGTACCAGAAGATCTGAATCACCAATTACCAGTAATTCTTGGATATTCTTATCAAGGGCCAAATTGAGCCCCAATATGCAAGCCTCATATTCTTCTATATTATTGGTAAACAGAAATCTGAATTTCGCGGATAACGGATAATGTTGACCTGTTTCTGACACCAAAACAACTCCAATACCCACTCCTTTGAAGTTTGCGGCTCCATCGAAAAACATTCTCCATCCGTCGTAGGGTTTGGCAATATCTTCTCCTATGAATGATACTTGTTCATCAGGAAAATACATTTTTAGTGGTTCGTATCTACAGGATTTTCTGCAAGATGATCCGCTAATGCTTGTCCCTAAATCGCCTTCTGAGTCACATAGACGATGTTGAATTCACTCAACAATATCTGCCATTTTGCCAGCTTCCCTGTAGGCATGGGTTTCTGGAAGGTGTACTTTAGAGGATCCATCCTTGATATGAGATATGTGGTATAGGCACAGAAGTAGTGCCTCAATTTCTGGGCTATCCAGGTCAAAGCACAGTAGGTGTGTTCCAGCAAAGAATATCGTGTTTCGTAGGGTGTGAACTTCTTATTCAGATAGTATATGGCCTGTTATTTCCTTCCCGTCTCATCGTGTTGTCCCAAGACACAACCGAAAGCCCCATCTAATACGGAGAGATAGAGTAGCAGTAGTCTACCAGGTTCTGGCAGGACCAGGACTGGCGGTGTGGACAAATATTCTTTGATTCTATCAAAAGCTTTCTGGTAGAATTCAGTCCAATTGGTTGCGGCATCCTTCTTTAACATTTTGAAAATCGGCTCACAGATCACGGTTGATTGTGCTATGAAGCGGCTGATGTAATTAAGACATCCCAAGAAGCTCATCACGTCTTTCTTGTTCTTTGGAGGCGGCAAATCCTGGATAGCCTTGACCTCTGATGGGTCTAGCTCAATTCCTCGATGGCTGACAATGAATCCTAACAACTTTCCTGCGGGGACCCCGAAGGCACATTTTGCGGGATTCAATTTCAAATTGTACCTCCGAAGCCGATCAAAGAATTTCCTCAAGTCTGTTATATGATCTTGTACTCTTCTTGGATTTGATGATGACATCATCCACATATACCTCTATCTCCTTATGTATCATGTCATGGAAAATAGTTGTCATGGCATTCATATAAGTGGCCCCAGCATTCTTCAGACCAAACGACATCATTTTATAGCAGTACACCCCCCACGGTGTAATAAAAGCTGTCTTTTCGGCATCCTCTTCATCTATCCCGATTTGATGATATCCCGCGAAGCAATCCACAAAGGATTGGAGTTCATGCTTGGCGCAGTTGTCGATCAGTATGTGTATGTTGGGTAACGGGAAATCATCTTTGGGACTTGCTCTACTTAGGTCCCGATAATCGACGCATACTCTGACTTTCCCATCCTTCTTCTGAATTGGCACGATGTTATCCAACCAAATTGGATATTCAACCACTTTGAGAACCTTAGCTTTGATCTTTTTGGTGACTTCTTCTTTGATTTTTAGACTCATATCTGGCTTGAACTTTCTGAGCTTCTGCTTTACTGGCGGACACATTGGGTTGGTGGGTAGTTTATAAGCCACTATGGACGTGCTCAAACTAGTCATATCATCATAAAACCATGCGAAAATGTCTTCATATTCTTTCAGGAAACAGGTGCATTCTTCTTTCTATGATGGTGACAGGTGAATGCTTATGTGAGTTTCTTTGACTATTTCAGAATCTCCCTAGTTGGCTATCTCAGTTTCGTCCAGGTTGGACTTAGGCTTGTTCTCAAAATCTTCAACTTCTCTAACAATTTCCTCAGGTATTATATCCTCTTCTCTATTTCTTTCTAGTCACTGTCCTTATGTTGCGTTACCTCATTACATGTCACATTTGTTGGTTCATCACGATAAGAAATAGTAATGTTGTAGGGAGAAAATATATAATAATAAAATAGCAGACCTTTGATAAGTACCAAAATGTCAAAACAAAAGTGATTTTTAATGATTCAAACAATTGTTTCAAAGAAATGATGACAAAATACTAAAAGAATGTTTTAAAAATGCTCATAAAAATTGTTTTCAAGGTAAGTGATGTTAGCAGCCAGGCTACCCCGGAACTCGGCGGGCCCTTGATGGTGTGGCGGTCCAGTTCTTGAGAACAGCTCCCTTCTCCATTGTCTGGATAACGAGGCCTTCCTCCTCCTCCTCAACTATTACGCTGCAGTCCATATCTTCATCTTCCAAGAACAGATTCCTTAAACTAGCTAGAATTTCATCTTCTTCAGATCCCCACATCATATCGGCCTGATGGAAGTATTGGCTCAAATGTGGTATTGGCTACTCAAGAGGGTAAGAACCACGCCATGGAGGTGACCAATTCTTACTCGTGCCAGGTGTACTGATATCCCAATCCAAAGGTCATACCCTTGGAGATTCTTGCCAAGACCTCTATCGGGTTCATACCCTATCCATGCCAATATGCTTTCTATTTTGCTACTCCACCATTTGTTCTTCTCGATCGTGTTAACATGTTCAATGCGATGGTAAGTCTATCCCCCTAACTTCCTTCTATTCTCCACAACCGGGACAATCTGGTTGGTGTAAATAGGGTTACTCCTGTCTCCATGAATGATCACCTCCTGATGTTCCATTCGAACTTCACAGCCAGATGCAGAGTAGATGCTACAGCCCCAGCGGCGTGTATCCAAGGTCATCCCAATAGCAGATTGTATGAGGCGGATATGTCGAGCACTTGGAATTCAACATCAAACCATGATGGACCCATTTGTAAGTAGAGGTTGGTTTCTCCGATTTTGGCCCTTTGAGACCCATCTAACGCTTTTACGTTCATAGTTCATGCTCGTATCTCATGCAAACCTTTACCTAACCTCTTCAAAGTAGTCAACGGGCAGATATTGAGACTTGAACCCCCATCTATCAAGACTCTAGCAATGAATTTGTCTTTGCACTGCACTGTGATATGCAGTGCCCTATTGTGACTCAACCCTTCCGGCGACAGTTCATCTTCGTGGAAAGTGATCTTATGGCTTTCCAATACTTGTACTACCATGTTGGCCATCTCTCCACTGCTAATGTTGTTGGGTACATAAGCCTCATTCAACACTTTTATCAACGCGTTCCTATGTGCTTCAGAATTCTACAACAGTGATAGAATGGATATCTGAGCAGGGGTTTTGTTCAGATGATCAACCACAGAATACTCTCTCGCTTGCACCTTTCTCCAAAGATCATCCGGTCTGGTTTCAATGATAGGCTGTTTGGAAGCGGCTTCTTAGCTTGTTCTTCCCAAATGCTCGGGCGTGTAAACCCTACCAGTTCTGGTCATACCTTGTGCTGCACCAGTTTCTTCCATTTTCCCCTTTCCTTTTCTTCTCGCTTCTGTAGCGTAGTCCCAAGGTATATTATTGGAATTAAAGGACGGTGTAGGTTCTACTGTCACGGTGAATGGTGTGGTCACTTCTACTTCGAACGGAGCTAGCATGACCGAAGGCGTTGTTACTTCAACCTCGAATGGAGTTGGTTCGGCTACCTCAACTTCAATCAGCGACTGTATTTGTACCACAATAGGTGTGAGAGTGACTGTATGTTTTTTAGGATCTTCCCCTTCTCGAATGGGCCCAATTGACCCTTCCGGATCACATTCTTCATCAGTTTCTATCACATTTACCCCCTCGCCCCTGTGATCTGAGAGGGGATTATTGCGGATATTAGGTGCAGCCTCCTTTGCCTGTATAACCTTGGTATCAATCAGTGTCTGGATCTTGTCCTTCAGAGTGAGACATTCATCAATAGTGTGACCCTTCATGCCCGAATGGTATACACATGTCTTATTTGGATTGACCCCCTGAGAGGAATTCTCCATGGCGACAGCGGGAATGGGAGTGACATAACCGGCAGCTTTCAATCTCTCCTACAATGGGTTGATGGGTTCGGTGATAGGAATGTATTGTCTGGGCGGTCTACAGTCGAAATTTTGCCTAGGTTTTTGGTAATTTTGGCGGGCTAGTGTTGAGTGGTAATATGCTGGCTGAGTGTTGTAAGCATGGTAAGCGGTGGCGGGTTGTTGATATCTGGGAGGTGAAGGCTGATATGTGGGTGGAGGTGTTTGATATGTGAGAGGAGACTTCGGACCTTGGGCTACCATCACAGCCCCTACTTCCTTCTTTTTAGATATACCCCCTAACTGCAAGGCTTTGTTCGTAGCCTGTAGTGCCTCGAAATTTGTTACCATCCCGCTTTTAATTCATTCTTCTATTCGTTCTCCCAATTTGATAATGTCAGAAAATTTATGGTTTTCAATAACCATCAGACTTTCATAATATTGTGGATCCTGGGCTCGGACAAAGAACTTGTTCATTTGCTATTTTTCCAGTGCTGGCCTTACTTTTGCAGCTTCTAATCTCCACCGAGTAGCATACTCGCGAAAAGTTTTTGTTAGCTTCTTCTTAAGATTCTGGATATAGAAGACGTCTGCTGCATTCTCTGTATTGAATCTGAACCGATCCATAATATCTGATGCCATGTTTACCCAATTAATCCACTTTTTTGGATTTTGACTGATGTACCAGGATAGGGCGTCTCCAGTGAGGCTCCTCATGAACAACTTCATGCGGATTCTTTCATCTTTACCAACCCTTAAGAGCTTGTCGCAATACGTCCTCAGATGAACATTTGGATCACCTGTTTCGTCGAACATTTCTAACTTAGGAGGTTTGCAGCCCTCTGGCAGTTCTACGTCCGGTTGAATACACAGATCCTCATAGTTCAAGCCTTAGATGCCTTTACCACCTTCAACACCTTGAACTCGACTTGTAAGCTTCTTAAGTTATTCCTCCATGTTCTTAATGAGCAAGTCCTTCTCTGCAGATTCCGGTGTCTATGGGGTTTGTTGTGAAGTGTGTGGTAAGGTTTCCACATATATGGGGTTACTTTGGTGGACTCCAGGGATTTGGGTGTAGTGGTGATCATTGGTTGAGTTTTGGGGATCAGGTAGGTTGTGGTGTAATTTGAGGAGTGTGGTAGGTGGTAGTTTGTAGGTACTGGGTTTGATGATGATGATGCTATGGAGGAGTTGGTACTGGTGGAGGATTAGGATTTTGGGGAGGCGTGGCGTATTGATGATGTGCGGGAGGATTTTGCGGGTGGTGGTTTTGTGTGTTTTGAGGAGATGTTGGGCTTTGGGCGTTTTGTTGGTTGATGTCGGGAACATTCAGGGTAAGGGAAAGATTTGCCAAGTTACGAACCTACTCAAGTTCCCCTTGTAACTTCAGTATCTTTTGCTCTAATCGTATAACCAAGTCATTCTGTGCCGGAGTACTTCGACCATCTGAAGTTTCGACATTCTCGGCGTGCGCAGCGTTGTCTTTCCTGATATCACTCATATCATCCATCTTAGCTTTTCCTTTGTTCTTGGGATCACTTGGAGGAGGAGGAGGTAGAGGACCTCTAGATCTGATATGATATGCTGATGATGCCAGTATGCACGAACCAACCTTAGGGGATGGGAATAAACAAAGAAAAGAAGAAAAACAAAAGGTAAACAAGCCAGTAAGGAGTATTAAAAGGATATTTATGATATTTAAATACGTATTGCGGAATTATAAATTCGCGTCCTCATTTGGGGACCTCATCATGCCCGAGGTAGGCCTAGCGACATACAGTTTCGGAGAAAACTCAATGCCGATAACTGCGTCATTTCATTAATATGATAAATAGACCAAATCTCTACTAAAACGACAATAATTTTAAAGAGTCACTAGTGGCATTTGCCTTATTACAATCAAATTCTAAAACGAATCTAGAAAACAACATTCATAATCTACTCGGCCCCAGAGGGACCTTCTACAAGCTTGGCCTTCTTAGCCCCTTCAATTAGATTCCCCAGGTCGCGTATATCAAACAACATATACGCCCTTTCTAGATGTCCTCCTTCATTGCCCTCTGTGTTCTGACAATCCGAGATCTTTTTCCTCATCTTTCCCTCAAGTTCCATCAAAACCTGCCCAAATACTCCAACCTTTCTGTTGATTTAGTAGAGATTCCCCTCCATTCATTGATAGCTTCCATGTCCACTTTATGTTGTTCCAAATGCCTGGCCTCAGATTTAAAGACCCTTTTGCGCAACCTCCTGTATTTGACTTGTGCTTCAACAGCGTCGTCTATGACCCTGTTTCTCAAATCAACCCCTGGCTTGACCTCTCCTGCTATGTCATCGACCAACCATGATGGGTAGAAGTACACATGGCCGGCATGATACCTGTCTGGCTCGATTGTATCTTTCTCCACAATAATCTTTTGATTCCACATGTGTTGTGCCTCGAACTTGAATGGAATGGAATTCCCTTGGAAGTCTGCTTTGTAATGAACCATTTTGGAAACTCGTGGTATAACCTGTTTTCTCCCAGCTTGCCTCATGACTCTGATAGGAGCATAAGAATAGATTCCCCTTAATCCGATTAGCACTAGATGAGGAACATCTCTCGACCTGATGATGAATTCATTGCTAGGGAACCACTCGAACATCCAATGTACCTTGTCATCAGTCAAATTGCTAAAGAAATGCACCCAGCTCACAGCATTTCCCGGTTGTGCAAACCTTTCTAGGATAAAAGTCATTCTCTTCGGATGGTGATAAGCTATGTGGTCATTCTATGGTCGTCGCGGAAATTCTTGATGGTATTGTCCTCTCTGAAGGTGTTCCAACAACCATATTTGCAGCAACAGATTGCAACCCTCGAAATGCCTATATCCCTTTTTGCAATATTCTAAGGCTCGGTACATCTCGGCCACAATCATTGGGACAATAGTGTAAGTTTGCCCCTCAATTCCTTCCGTTAGGGTCTTAGTGACCATAGCTAGGCGAGTGTGGATCCTTTCCCCTTGTATCAGGAATATCAACATCCCCAGAAAACAGACAATGAATAACAAAACCCGGCGGTGAGTCCAACCCAACGAAGTGATGGCAAATTCATTATGTTAAAGACGATATGACTTGTTGTGACCATAACGCTCGTAAAGAAAGTCAAATGGTATGTAAGATTTCTTCAGACAGACTAACTCATCATTTTTCCTGAAACCCATCATTTTTAGGAAACCTCGAGAAGTACGATTTTTCGGAACCAACAAGCCAGGGATATCCCATGGGAGCCCAGCGAAGCCTCCTATTTCCTCTAGAAGGGAAGTCATTTCTATATCACCAAAACGGAAGACGGCCCTCTTCTCATCCCAGAACAGGGTGGCAGCCTCAATTAACACATTTTTAAGCTGAATATCTAACAAAGAAGGTAAAATACCGAGAACTCTTTTCACATGGTTTTTGTCACTTGGCGAGAGATTTTCCCACCAATCTAGCAACAAAGGTGGGATACTTCGAACCATGCCGAACTTGGGGACTTCGTGCCTCATTTCTGCAAAACAAATAAAGTTAGCCCTTTCCCCCTGCGGATTCGACAATTTATATATTAATGATTAGCATATCGACACGTTTTCTCCAAATAATGCACATATCATGATTGTACCCATTGGTATTTAAGAAAATACCTGCTGGCTTTAGACAAGGCTTGCCTTAGAGAGTTATTACGCGGATAGCGTTATAGCCCATACTAGGTTTAGATATGATGCATGAACATTTAATATTAGAGTGGGGGTTTCTAGAGAGTCTAGACCGGTACCCTCAAGTGGAAAACTTGAGAGGGGAAGGCACGGAACCGTCGATTGCACCGCAGATCGACTAGTTTTATCGTAAATAAGCCTTTCCAAATTTAAAAGGGTGATTTAGGAAGAGCGCGGACACTTATCAAGTGCCGCTATGGTATTAATTACGCACGAGTGGAATATGATGTGGATCATGCTTTATATAAAGATAAAACAACACGTTGTCAAGTATTTTGCATGATGAAGACAATAAACGCAGTATTAAATGGAGCGTAATGACATAAAAAGAAAGGAAAACAAGGAAGAAATTAGTTCGCGCAATGTGAAAGAATTGCAATAAAGCAAACAAAAGGGTAGGGGTGGGGAAAGACATGATATAGCAAAAAAAATTTAAAATGATTCGGAGCAAGTGAACATAACTGGAAAATAAAGGGAAAACGCATGTTGTAACCAAATTAGGCAAAGATTTGCATATTAATATGAATTCACATAAAGGGAAAATAGGGAAAAGGATGTGCATGTAGCAATAAAAGGGAAACGGGAGCGGGATATTCATGTAACAGCAAAATAACAAAGACACGCTTATCAGAGAAGACTAATTCATATAGACCAAGTTCTCTATGGTAAGAGCCTAAACAATATATCCCCAGCAGAGTCACCATGCTGTCGCGCCCCTCTTTCTCACAAAATTGGGTTTTGACACGTGACAACTCTTTTAAAGGAAGGGTGTTAAAAGAGAGAGTCGCCACCTAACGGGTTTGAGGTGCGTTAGGGCACCTATTTGCAAATAACTCTGGTTTAACCAATTTGCGTCACCAAAGATCGGGTAAGGGCTCAAATTACCTCGAATAGAAGGTGTTAGGCACTCTTCGAGATCCACAACTGTGGGTCCCGGCCGAACTTGAATTATATGAATTAGTCAAATAGTCAGAGAGAAAAACAAGAAGTTTTAAAAAAAATCATTATTAGAAAAGTCCTTGAGTAAACACAGATAATTGGTTTAAAGGCAAGATTGGTGGGGGGGGGGGGGGGTCCTAAGATTTTTAGCCTAAAGGATCACTCCGTGCAACATAAATAATACTTCGTAACCCCCTCGAGGTGGGGTGTTACTCACATTATTCAGTGGGCACTGACTATCATCTCCTGCTACACGATTACTATCTTTATGTTTTTAACTAAAGTGCACTAGTTGATTCTAAATCGTGCCCCATGCGTGCACTATCCGTCCCATGCCTATGGCCCAGGAGGCGTTTGGACCTCTATTTTGGATGGTTTCTAGACTTAGCTTATGCTGCTCAGAAATGATAAAACTAGGCGACATACAAAACAAGTTGGACTTTATGTAAAAGCAATCAAGGGCTCAAGTTAGCCTCCACACTTAGACAACAAATGCACGCGAACAAATTTTCACATTAAACGTTAGACAATTTCAGGATTGAGGGAAATTAAAGCCATTAGGCCCTATAGACATGGTTTCTATGTGAACTCTAATATGCATGCAGTTTTAGATACAAGATGCTACCTTTATAGACGTGATTTCTGAACAACAATACATTTTAGGGAATCTGGTATTGCAAGCTGATTGTTGAAATTACAGATTATAAGTGGTTAAACCTATAGACATGATCTCTAGGTGATTTGCACAGTAGTTGGCAGTGATAACTGTTGAAAATACTCAGAATTACCCAGTTTGATCCTATAGGCATGCTTTCTAATAGCGGCAACGAAACAGTGTTGAAAGTTCAGTTTCACACTTAAAAGCAAGTGGGATTACCCTATAGGCATGATTTCTACGATTAGCGATTGAAACTGGTTTTAGCTCCTATAGGCATGTTTCCTAAGTGAGGAATTATAACAGCAACACATTAATCAATTAAAACCCTATAGGCATGATTTCTAAAAGTGCAGATTTGTAGAGCATAACGCTAACATGACCCTATGGTCATAGACTGAAACATTGATCATTTTATTCCCTATAGGCATGATATCTAGCAAGACATATAGAAGCATAATACATTAAACGAATGAAACACTTAGGTCCTATAGGCAGGTTATCTAACAGCACATAGGAGCAGAACATGTTTGAGCAAATTAACCCCTATAGGCAGGATTTCTAACCGTTCATGCAAAGTGAGAATAAACCCATTTTTTCCAATTTTACTAACACCCCAATTGTTATTACAACATTATTACAGGCCCAATGGGTGAAATAAATTACTTTATTGAATAGCTATAGTGGGCCTAAGGCAGGCCCAATGCATACCGAGCCTGGCTAGGCCTTCAATACCATATCCATACAGTTTCACAACAGCCCAAAAAAAAACAACCTCCGTTTACACAAAATGGCCCACATCCAGTAGCCATAACTTGATCAAAAGTCCTAGGTGAACAACCATTTACACAAGCCAACTGGTTTATCCAGTAGGTAAAAAGGGAGCAAAGTTGAGCAATTAGGAAAAGTGGCAAAGAACCAGGACCCTAGTGTGTTAGAGTTCCCAAGGGCTTTAAGAACCCAGGGCAGCGCTCACACTAGGGAGGTTGATAGAGGAGACTTAGGGGGAAGGGCTTTGGCTTTCAGCCAGCTCCAGAATTAGAAACAAATAATAAAGATAATAAATTTGGAAAAGCATTTGCAAACACTATAGGATAATCACATAATGAACTCCAAAAGCAAATTAACACATTGGGCAGGGTGACATGTGCTAAGAGACAAATATTTTAGGATTGCAAAGTTAGCAGGCAAGGGCATTAGGCTAGTAAAACCAAGTAATGCAACCAGTTTATGACTTAATGGATCAGATTATACTAACTCAGGTTTAGATAGTATAACACAAACAGGATCAGGTATCATAGAGGGTATTAATCAAAGGAGATTAGTTTTAAAAGATCACAAGTCATTAGGGGTACAGATTGGTCATGGCAAGAACACATATAGTGGCAACAATAGTCATAGGAGCATACAACATTCGGAGTAAGGTCTTAAACAAAATGGGGGCAGGTTAATAACATCAATTTCCATTAGAAGTTCAGAATTAGGAAGAGAAACATGGATTAGACCATATAGTCAAAACATAACATTTGAATTATCAACAATACTAATCTAATCATGCTTCATTCTATCTAAATTAACTAAGTTAGGTGCAAAGACATTATTAGACTAGCAATTATAGGCAGAATCACACATAAAGAGAGTCAAGGGAATACATTAAGTCGTGCAGTTTCAAAGAATATGCTAACATAAGAGAATAAACATTGTGAGGGTTTAGAAACTAACCAGTGATTGTTCAATAAACAAAAAAAGAATAGCAGTAAGGAATCAGAGTCTCAAACGTGTCATGTTCCCAAGGGTTTCGAGAACCCAGGGCAGTGCTCACACCCAAGAGATGGTCAGAAAAGTAGAAATCCGGTGGCCTTGGCTTTCAGCCGGCCAAGAGCCAAACAGAACAGAATAGTAAACAAATACAGAGTAGAAACCTCAATTTTTAGTGAGAGTTTTTAGTGACTTTCATCTGTCCAAAAAGAGGAAAGGGAATGGGTTTATATAGTGGTAAAAATCAGCACATAAGTAAGAAAATACAAACAATCAGACCATAAAAGGAAAGAAGAACACATAAATCAATTTAAAATCAAATTAGGAGAATAAGCCGGTAAACCCTAGTTTTTTTAGGAAAAACAAATATCAACAGAATATACACAGAAACGGTAGCATAGGACGAATATAGACACAAAAAATACTCAAAATCAGAGAATCGAACCAATTTTGGTTCGATTTGAAGAGATCTGTAAACCCTAGTTTTAGGGTAAGTAAGAATTAACAAAATGTGCACAAATATTCGTACTCATAATAGAACAAAGGATGAACATAGACAGAATAGCAGAAAGATCAGTGATTTGAACTTATTTTGGTTCGATCTTGTGGAGCTATGCTTGTCATGTTTAGGCAAGCAGTATAGGAGAGTAACAAATACCCGAAGGAGGTCATATATGGCAAGTAGTAGCCATAGAATCCCATATTAGATGGGATTATGAGAGGATTTAGGGGGCGGCGGCTAGGGTTCTTTGGAGGGAGAAGGGAGATGACGGATATTAGGGTGGCGGACGGGGGAGAATGGGATTAGGGTTGGGGTTTGGGTTAGTTTAAAGGGGAATGTTTGATATCGGTCGTTGATCTCAGAGATCAACAGCCACGATTAAAGTGTAGTTGGGTCGGGTTGTTAGAAATGGGTCGCGACCGGGTTAGGGGTTGGGTTAATTTGGTTTGGGCTGGGGGTTGTTTGGTTAGTGTATTAGGCTTTGGGCCTTTGTTGGTCCGAAAATATGTAGGATCTTAGGCTAGTTTTTAATTACCTAATATTTAATAAAAAAAATAATTTATAAAAGTAATTAATAAATAATAAAATATTATTTGTGCACTAAAATGATTAAAAATAATAACTTACATTATAAAAATATAAAAAGTTATTTTTTGCATAAATAATGTAATTATACATGAATATGGACTATTATTGCAAAAATGTGCAATTAGCCTAAAAATGCAAATATAATTATAAAAAATGCACTAAAATTTTTAAAAACATACATGTTGGTGTAAATGATAAGTTTGGATGATTAAAGTATCATAAAAATAATTTGAAGGATAATTATTGGATATTTATACAATAAAATGCAGAAAGAAATTGATTTAAAGCCTTTAAAAATTATGAAAAATTATGAAAAAAGCTTGTATAGGTTTATAAACTAAATGATAATGCAAATATACTATTTGTGTGTGTGTGTGTGTGTGTGTCTATATATATATATATATATATATATATATATATATATATATATATATATATATAATATGAGGGAAAAATTGGGTATCAACATACCCAATGAATTTGTCTCCAATAGGAGAGGATGTAGGTCATGAGCTACACAATAGGACAGTCGTTCTTCTATTGCCTTTGTCTCAGCCACAATGTTGGTTGTTTCCTCCAGTTGTTGTGACTTTGCATACACCAGATCCCCTTCTTCATTTCTCACACAAAAACCATAAGAACTAGGACCCAGATTGCCTCTTGAAGCCCCATCAGTATTGCACGTGTACCAGCCAGTAAAAGGCAATTGCCATGTCACTCGTTTAGTAACAATCACTAGCCTATACTCCTCAAAAAACCTTACTATGTCTGGCCAGATATATGGAATATGAGTGAGCCAACTGTATCTCACCTTTGCCAAGAAGTATATTGTCTTGTTGATCCCATGTATGACCCTATTGACTGAAACTGATCCTTCATTCCTATTGGTGTTTCTCATCTTCCACAACTCCTAGGTGAAAATTGCTGGCATTGCCTGGAAAAGAGGCTTAAGTTTTGGACAACATGAAGCATTCCACCATGTCCTAATAACCTGATCTAGATGTACCAGTTGACCATTGATCCTTGCACCATTCATGAATGTCTTCCATACCCTTGTGACAACAGTACTTGTCAAGAACAAGTGCTCAAACGACTCCTCTTGTAGGTCCTCATTCATATGAAAATCAGGTGGTACCACATGATATAATGCCCCTAATCATGTCCAGTTTTCATGTCATACATTTGTTGTACCACTCTTCATCTCCCAAAGAACCGCATGTTCTACCTCTTTCCTTGCATTCAACATATGTCTCCAGACATGAGATCCTCCCCTAAACTACACTACTGTAGGAATTTCTTTCTTACAATACTTGTTCCACATAAAGTTAGACCAGAATGATTTTGTTGTTCTGAATCTCCACCAAAGTTTAGCAAATAAAGCTTTAGAGAAATCATGTAGAGATCTGAACCGTAGACCCCTTTCATCCTTAGGCAAACATAACTTCTGCCAAGAAGCTCAATGCCTGCTTCTGCCTTCCTCTTTTGTGCTCGAAAAGAATCTTGCAAACATTTTGTGCAAATGTTCAATAACTTTATTTGGTTGATCAAGCACACATAGCATGTGTACATGCATACTTTGCAATACACCAGAGATAAGTGTTGCCTCGTGTAAGGACCCGTAAAAATTCCCTAATGATTTAAGTTTTTAAAGTGCGCCAACAGTATATGGGAATAACGTATTTGAGTATTAAAGGAGACCTATGGGATATAGCCACATTATTTTGAATTGATAATGTATGTTTAAAGTGTGTTGAAACATACTAAGGAGTTTTGGGAATGGCAAGAACTTGTGTGGAACAAGTTGGACACATTAAGTGGAAAGGATGTTTCAATTGGCACAATACCCAACTTCAAATGAATAGAACTCCCTCAATATAATGACTTAGGTGGTGATATACCTATCCAATTACAGCCCTTTGAATCTAGCTTCCAACGCATCAAACCGTTTGTCATTTGGATAAGTATACAGAAGGTTATGGCCAGTTTACTGGACATATGTCATATGCGCGGCCAAATCCGCGGCCGCGCATATGTGAGAGTTTCTTCCTCAGGTGCGCGGCCAATGCGCGTCCAAATCCGCGGCTGCGCACGTAGGAACACATTAAATAACCCCAAGGCTGGGTATTGAGAGGGGTTAAGTCATTTTGTCCTAAAAATCTGATATTTTAGAGTGAGAGAGAGTGTCCTAGAGTGAGAAGGTGTTCTTCCATAACCCTCAATTTTGAATTTTGTCTAAGAATGAGAAATTAGCAAGACAATGCTTGGGTATGGGAGTTGTTTATTTTCTTGTATGTGTTATCAAAGAGTGTAGGAAGATTGTTGAGCTAAAAATTGTAAAGATTGGGTTGTGGGATGATGGAATCCTCCATTAAAGGACCTTGAAACCTTATGCACACCTAGTATTTTATAAAATGCTCAAATGAGCTAGAACCATAATGATCCTCCTAATTTTGGTTCAACTAGTTAAATTGTCCGCGCTTCGCGTGATTATAATACAAATAAAGATATCGCTAAATAAGTAATGCCATATAAAATAAATCAATCTTTACTAATTAAAATTTATATTATTCAACCATCAATTATTACAATGGGTAAATTATCCACTACAATTGTCAAAACTACATTAATGATGATTTTTTTTACACTCACAGTATATATCAGTTAAAATTGCTTTTACTCACTTGAAACATGTCAGAACTTCACAGATATAATGCTCCATCTTCATCTAAAATCTAAATGAAATGATTCTTCCATAATATTATATTATACTTAACTACTTGACATGTAATTAAAACTCTTAAAAAGTATATATCATAATATAGTAATGAAAAAGTTTTTAGGAATTAGAAGGAATCAACGATTTGCGATATTGCACACAAACTTACAAAGGGTAGGGAAGGAAGAAAAAGGAAATAACTTGAGTATAAAAAATAATTGTTCTAGTTTTTGTCTTCAAAGTGAAAGAGAAAAAAGACACACACAAAAAAAAGAGAAGATCATAGAAGATGTCGACATATAGAGAATGAAAAGTTCTCTAGTCAAACTAATTTGTTCATTGATTTAAGGCCCCATTGGCCCCTAAAACAAATTCATTTTTTCCGGAATGAGTGTTTGGTCATGAAATTTTTAATTTTCACTTGAAGTTGAATTTCGAAGTCCTTCAAAAACGAAAAACTTCAAAAAATTATTTTTTAAAATTTTCACTTTAAATCACGCACAAAATTCAAAAACAGTTCCAAATTGTATTAATGTCCAAACACAACTCTAATTTTTAAATACCATATTCACTTAAAAAACAAAAATCACTTTCTCCCGGAATTTCACAATACTTATGTCCAAACACCTACTAAGTTTTTGGTGTTTCTGTTGCTATTGCTGGCGCTTCTTTCATCTTGGCTAATATGATTTCATTATTCTCAGTATCTACCACAGCAGTGGCAGAAGCAGTGACCGGTGTCGTGGTGTGCGTTCCCCGTCTTCCTCAACTTATGCTTCAAGTTTCAACCGCTATTTCCTTCTCCTTCACTTTTTAACAACTCCCATCTTCTTGACAAAGCCTCAAGACTAAAGCCTCCAAAATTCACTTATCCTCTGTATCAATAGTCCGCACAAATTCAATATACTTCTAGTAGTTACTAATTGCTCTCAGGAAAACAAATTCCAGTTGAAATCTGTTACAGAAATTCAAATTGATATTTCTAAGAGGATGTTATTTAAGGTATCCTATCCTATGTTTTTATTACTGTGCTACAATTTAGATTAAAAAATGATACTCCATTAAGAACTTATGATTATCTAGAAGGAGATATAAATTAATTAATTAATTTAGTTTTAAGCTAACCCAATGTACAACCACCAATTTGAATCATTAAAGTTATGCTCGCTTCATTAACGCATACAAATATACTTATGATAATTATCTACAAATGAGTTGTAAATTTAACTATTGTGTAAAAAAATTAATTATTTTTCAGGAAGTTCACAAACCCATGTTGGATGTTGTCTAGGGCCATCTCCTGCATTAATAATTGTAATCCTGGCAGTGGTGTGGCTGTTTCTCTTTTAGCAGCACCACTTTGAAAGTGTCTCAAAAAAGTTAGTATATGAGAATGGCTTGTACTGCTATAATTATCTGCAAAAGAAATACCCAAAATATCCAACATATAAAAGAAGAGCCAACGAAAAAGAAAGGCACCTTCGAGTATATCATTTGTCAAAAAACAATTTTAAAAAAATTTCAAGTATCTCTCCATTTACGGGAGATGAATAACCAAACTGATCGAATATTGCTTTGATTAAATTTAATATATCCGGCCTCAATCTAACGTGAGAGGAAAAAAATTTACCTTAATCTTACTGCCTATTTTGGAAAACGTAGGTAGGAACATTCAATTAAGAAAACTCATACTAAGTGAGATTAAAACAAAGAAACATCCTTTCAATTGAAATAATTACTATTTTACGCAAAATACCAAGGTTTAGGGTTTAACAACCAAAAACAAAGAAATTGCAGTAAAAATAAAAGCATATATTAGAAGCAGCAAGAAAAATTCTCCCAAAAGGGGTAGAAACACGTACGTTAGTGATGGCAATAAAATTATAGGAGTATGAACGAAGTGTAATTTGGCAGTGCAGCCTCGCAATTGTAGGATTATGTACTTCTAAAGATCAGCAAAAACCTTTTTACCACTTTAAGTATCTGAAAACCAGCAGGATGCTCCAAAAATTATTGTTATGCAAAGAATTAGCGCCCCGCTGAAAAGGAGAAAAAGAAGAAATCTTTGTAACTTCGGAACTTTCTCATGGTTAACTTCTCCTTCGTTGATTCTTTCTCTGCTTTGAGTCTCGTTGAAATTCAAAGCAGTTGGGTTGAATATTTTTTGCTCTATTGATTTCTTCTCATTTTTTGTCGAAAGATTTTCTTTTCTCCGAAGGTTATATACTTGCATCGTTAACAGAAAATGTTATGAATGCAGAATGGTCACTTACTCTTCCCCTTTTATTTATTAAATTAAAATTTAAAAGACATGAAGATTAGGGTTGAAATGTTTTTTTAGAGAGTTCTGAAACGTTGCCTTTTCTGTTTCCTTATTATTAGGAAGTTGTAACTGATCTTAATTTTTACGATTTAACAATTGGTATTTTGAATTAAAATCAGATGGAAAAGGCCAAAAACTAGCAAAAAAGATAAATACATTTCCTGATATGTGAGAAATGCCACATCAGCTGTCAATGTCCCTTATTTATATTAATATATAGATTTGTTATATTTCTACAATAGATTGAAGTTGCTAAGAATTCTAGAATATTTTAGAGTTTAAGGAAGCTCAATTGAGGTATGTTGGCTAAACTTTCTCTCTTAAAATCGAATTCCGTAATATTTCCGTAAGATCAAGTATGATTGGCTCAAGATTCCTAACTTCTATTTTTCGGGTTATTCCCTATAAATTTGATTATCCCGAATGAGCCTTATATCGAAAGATATATGTTCAAAGTATGGGTTGCGTATTAAAATATTATGGCTTTGAATCATATTTCAAATGAAAGCTAGTATGCCAAATTGTGTGAGAAAATCTCAATATTCTTAAGACTCTTAATTGCTCATATCTGTACCTAAAGTCTTGATTGGAAATGTCTTATTGTTGATAACCTATAAAGATGGTTGGAAGTGAAATCAGAGAATTGGGGATATAAAGTGTGTCCAACGTGCCAATAGTGAAAGTTATACTTTTGGTCAATGGTGCCAATGAAATGAAATAATGTGAGAAAGATTATGAAATGAGCTTATGAACTCAAGTGATGCCCATATGTGGTTGTTTTAGCTAATGCTATGCTTTGTAAGTATTTTTCAATGTGTTTTGCATTCTTACATATTCATGAGTGGAAATTGTGTATGATTTTAACTTGTGCTTCGATTGCCAATCATTTTACTCCATTTATTGGAAAGAAATCTATTGTGTTTAAAGCCTTCATTACTAATGAACTTAAAGTTATGATTTCTGAAATATTCTACTTGTTGATAATTATGATGATGATCTATGAAAGGGAAGAAATGAAAGTGTGGAATATGAAATATGGCCATTACGTCATGAATAAAGAATCATATGTATGGCCAAGAGAGCCAATAAAATAATAATGTTGTAAGTGGTTGAAAGTACAGATTAACTGATATGTGGTGTGAAAGGTTATGAGATGTACGTATTTGTACTTTTGTTTCCAATGTGTTATGAAACCCTATGGACGGTCTATGAAACGCATAGGAATATTATGTTATGACACCCTATGGACGGTCTATGAAATGCATAGGAATATTGTGTTATGACACCCTAAGGACAATCTATGAAATGCATAGGAATATTGTGTTATGACACCCTATGGACGGTCTATGAACGCATATGAATATTGTGTCATGAAACCCTATGGACGGTCTATGAAACGCATAGGAATATTGTATTATGAAACCCTATGGACAGTCTATGAAACGCATAGGAATATTGTGTTATGAAATCCTGTGGACGGTCTATGAAACGCATAGGTATATTGTGTTATGAAATCTTGTGGACGGTCTATGAAACACATAGGTATATTATGATATGAAATCTTGTGAACGGTCTATGAAACGCATAGGTGCATTGTGTATGAGAAGTATAGGTATACGGTATGAATAAACACTATGGACGGTCTACGAAATGCATAAGTGTATAATATGATATGTGAATACTAAGGACGGTATAATAAGACACATTATTAATGCAGACAATAGGTGCCACTTTCGTTGTCCTTGTTTGTACATGTTTAGTTACAATTACATTATATTATGTGTTCCACGTATAGATCATATGGGCATTCTATTTTAAAAGAGGACTTTTAGCTATACATACTAGTGCTATTCGATTGTACTAACGTCCCTTTTGCCGGGGGCGCTGCATCTTTAATGGATGCAGGTGGTTCTACAACATGCGACATTGATCAGTGATAGCAGTACACTCTTTTCAGCTGATTTGGTGAGCCCTACTTCATTTTGGGGTCATGTATCTTTTGTTTGTCATGTACTGTGTTTTGAGGTATAGCCAGGGCCTTGTTGCCGGCATTTCCATATTACTCTTTTATTGTACTTAGAGTCTCCGTAGACAGGTTGTGGGTTGTGGTTGATGTTGGGAATTGAATTAGAAATGTTGGTATTTAGAAATCATATTTTTCATTAATTCTATAAACGCGTAATATTTTGGAAATTATGAATGAAGCTGCTAATGGGAATGAAATGAGAGTTATTAATTAAATCTTTTTAGTGTTGATTAATGGAACACATCTACTCTTTATTCATGGATGAGTTTGGGTAGAAGGTAATCTAACAAGCTTGCTCGGCCGGGTTCTCTCGGTTGAGCGCCGGTCGCGCTCCTCGATTTTAGGGCGTGACACCTTGCCTCCAAATGATAGTAATTTCCCCTTATAAGAGTGTAGCTTGGCTTTCACCTTCTTGATGAGATTATTATAGCAGTCTTTCCTTCTTTTAGTATAGAAGATAGGACATCCTAAATATGTAAAAGAAAACTCCCCCTTAGCAAATCTTGTAGCTTCTCCTACTGCTTGAACCAAAGAATTGGCATCCTTGGAATGCATATAGTATGAGCTTTTAGTTTTATTGATTAACTGCCAAAAATCCTCTCATAACTATTCAATACTGTCATCACCTTCTTCAATGAGTCTGGATGTGCTGATGCAAATATGATAGTGTCGTCTGCATATGCCAAATGATTTAGTGGATCAGGCCACTTAGGCATGCCAAAACCTCTAAAGTTTATTTAAGGATCTAGATAACACTTCTGCTGACAAAATAAATAATGCAGGAGACAGATGGTCTCCTTGTTTTACTCCTCTTGTGGATTTGAAAAAACCTGAGGCCTGACCATTTACCAAAACTAAGTACCAGTTGTTAGACACTAAGTTCCACACCATGTTGATGAAATGCTCAGCAAACCCTATCTTTCTTAGAACATGCATTAAGTACTTCTAAGAGACCCTATCATATACCTTGGCCATATCCAGCTTGATCACAATATTGGCTGGCTTAGCTCTCAACCTTATATCAGTAATTATCTCTTGTGTAAGAAAGATGTTTTCAAATATACTCCTATTCTTCACAAAGCCAGATTGGTTAGGTGATATCAAGGCAGGTAACAACTTCTCCAATATATCATGTATCACCCTGGAAATTACCTTGTTGATGAAGTTTCTCAAACTTATAGGCTTAAGGTTAGAGAAAGTTTGCACCTTAGGTTTCTTAGGAAACAGTACCAAGTTGGTGTGTGTGATAGACTTAGGCAGTGTTGCACTTCCATAGAAATGCAGTATCATATTGTGAATATCATAACCAACAATATTCCAACATTCTTGATAAAATGTTCCAGTGAATCCATCAGGACCACTTGAACTGAAGAAGTACAAGTTAACCCACAATTCTAGCCTCTCAAGAGCTGATCATTTTGCATACACAAAGGTCATCATAACATGTTGTCCAACGACATGATGAAACACCTTATCAGTCACCTGTTGTGCAGTTTCCATGATCAACTCTCATTCCACATTAGCACCAAAAAATAGCCAGATCTTCCCATTACTATTTGAAAAGGCAGCCTCCATGTTCAACCTTCTTCTATACCTTTGTATGTGCCTTTGATTCTGAAATATTTTCATCAATGCAATGACAAAGAAACTATGCTCTCTTTGCATGTTAATCACCTTAGGAAAGGCCTGACGTGTGTTCACAGACCTTATGTTCCAAATCAGTATTTTGATCATCATTTAGTTTGTGAAATTGCCCTTCTGAGAAAAATTCTTTTAGGTTGAAGAATCACTTTATTTTGACCTTGCTTTTTTCCCTTCTTACCACTCTTATCACCAGCCCTAGGTGATAAATCAGGTTCCCTTGCTGCTGCTTTGAAATTTTGAACTGTTGATTCATCATCACCTTCTTCCTCAATTTCTCTTGTTCAATCATGGCCTGCTGAATCTCCACTGGTGTAACATTATGTGTGACAAGATCATGTAATAGCTAGATTAGTGTCTTCAAAGGTATATTAAGCTGAAGTTGCATTGGTTGGCCAGTTCTAGAAGCACATGCCCTAGGACTTGGCTAAATAGCATATGATGCTTGTTGTACAATGGCATGATGATGTTATTCTCCATTTGTCTCCTTCATCACCATAGTATTTTGTTCTCCATCTCCCAAAGAATCGTGTAGCATCTTAAATTGCAAGGCATAGATGGATTCTAAGCTAGGGTTTACTGTGGCTGTTTCTGCGGAAGTTACTATTCCATTGAGATCAAGAGACTTGCCAACAACTGTCTTATGAACTGGCCTCATTGTATCATGTAATGCCTCTACCTTAACATCACTACCTTGCTCCCTAGCTAAAATAGTCTCTGGAACACCTTCAACAATAGAAAACTCCTTCCTAGATGCCCTAGGGTTTACTATTCCATTGCCATGCTTCTTAGTTGAGGCTGCTGCACCTTCCCTCCCCCCCCCCAAGCTTTTGTAGCTTCCTTTGATGTTCCTTTATCTAATTCAGCTTGTACTTTAGTCTGTTGTTCCTTAGAAATATGTTCACCTTCAACCCTAGTTTTTAGGCTAGAGTTAACTGTAGCATCTTCCTGATTTGTCACTGCCAACTTTTCTTGCTCATCCTCCTTTTGATTGTTGGAATTGTCTTCTTGGTTATCTTTAGAATTCTCCTCCATTAGCTCAACTTCATCACTCTACAATGCCTTACAATCGTTTGTTGTTCTAGTTGTTTCAATTTCCTTAGGGAAACCTCCTATCATTTGTGAAGGCACTTCTTGTCTTGTCACCTTAAGTGCCTCTTTGGGAGCTCCAAATCTTCTTTGCACCCAATCTACAGTCCTCTCCTTTTGTGTATCCACACCAATCACAGTAGCATTAGGATTGTTACCCTCTCTTGCCGCTACAGTAGAACTCCAAGTTCCTTTAGGATTTGGACTCGGCTTTTGTACATTCTCCAGTTGCTTCTTCTCCTTCTCCTTGTTGGATTCATTTAATTTCTACTACTTCTCCTTCTCCTTAACTGAACCATAATTTTTGCCACTTGTAATTTGTAGAATTGGTGGATCAATTTCCTCAACTTCCAGTGCATCAAATTTGTTCTTTGTGGCTAATGCCTCAGCCTTATTTTTCCCCTACACATTGTCAACTTCCTGCTCCTTTGTTGTTTGAATAATATGACCTCTATTATCTCGTTGGTACTTATTCTTTCTTCTTTGCATTAACTCCTATTTGGCAGGATTTGAAATTGGCTTGCCCACTACCTTACCACTCGAGAGAACCTTAGATGAGGCAGTTGTACCTTGATCCTTTACAGCTTCATCATACCTTTTATGTAGCTCACGATGAATCACCCAGCAATCAAGCTTATTGTACCTTTGCTTCTTACAAGTCTTATAATACTTTGGCATGTAGTCATACTTAATCTTGATCCACTTGAACTCCTCAGGCCCAGACTCATCTTCCTCCTCTACAATTTTAATTTTTTGGGGGAACTTAGACAGCAAGTTAACCTCAACCTTGACCTTTGCACAACTAGGTCTGGTACCATTTTGAGTTTCAAGATCAACATGCAAAGGATTACCTACTGTACTAGCTAATGAAAAAACAAACTCCTTACCAAAGAAATTAGGTGGTAATTCTGGAAAACTGATCCAAGTTACAGCAATTGGTGTTTCTTCCTTAGGCTTCCACCATGGATTCCACTTCGTGTACCTTATCTACCACATCTCACCTTGAGCTTTCAAATAGAAAACATGCTTAGAAAGAAGATGAACATAATCCTCCATTAACAAAAACCTTATCAACACATAATTATCTTCAATTAGACCTATTGAACAAACTCCTTTAATCTCACACTGGATGGAAATAACTTTACGTAATTCACTAATAACAGGCTTCCCATAAGAGAATTTTCCAAGAACTGCCAGTTGAAGGCCTTGCTGCATGATTGATTGTTTCACTTCTTGTTTCTTCCACTTTATTATGGGTTCACCATGAAGAAACTCGACCGGTTTAATAGATATTTTGGATAGGGTTTGCATGGTCGCATTTAATGAAGTAGGTTGTAGTAATTTAGCATAGTTTTGGATTGGATTAGGGTTGGTAGAGGTTGTTTGGGGTAGTGAAAGTGGTGAGGACGACTGACCAACCTCAAGAGGAGGTTGGCCAGTGGCCGAAGAGGCCATGAATGGATCGCAAAAGCTTCGAAGGTCGTCGCAGTTGCCTGATCGCCAGAGCTCTCATGCTAGTGTTCCCGTTTGTTCGGATTACTTTACTGTTTATATCACATGTATACTTCTTATTGCCAATTACTGTCCTTGCTTCCATTATTAGCTTTATACTTATATACTGTACATGTTATTATGACTAGTAGGTATCTTGACTTGTACTTCATCACTACTCTACCGAGGTTAGTCTTGATACTTACTGGATAGCAACCGTGGTGTACTCATACTATACTTCTGCATATTTTTATGTAGATCCATGTACTGGAGATAACAGACTCAGGCAGGGTTAGCTTCTTGATCGTGAGGATTTAAGGTAGAGCTACTTGGTCATCGCAGTCCCTTTTGGAGTCCTTTTTCTTTTTGTTGTACAGTTAATTCGTCATTCGAACAGTATTGTATTTTGTTTTTGAGATATTTCTATGTCTTCATCTAGAGTTCGTGACTCTGTATTACCTAGTCTTGGGAGGATTGTTGTGGTTGTTGCCGTGTAGGCTTGTATCACCTTTATTTCACTATTTATATTAAGCTCTGCTTTAAAATATCATGTTTAACTGGTTTAACTGCGGTAAGTATTTGGCTTACCTAGTCTTAGGTACTAGGTGCCATCACGACGCCTAAGGTGGGATTTTAGGTAGTGAGAAGTATGCCAGCAAGAATATATGACCCTCTATGTATATATGAACTCCAATAAATTGTCTTAGAGAAAGAAAGGTTCTCCTTAGACCAATCATAAGCTACCAAGAATATGAAGTTACAGAAGGCGGGAAGACGAGTAAGATTCTAAGCGTGGAGCATTGAACCATTATCCTAAGGAGGGATATGAGATGATAAAGTGATAGGTCAAAAAGTGTGCCTTATTAACGATGAAAATATGGAAAGACTGTGACAAAAAGGGATTAGAACCAACTTTATAGTAACACATTGGGTACACACAATGAGGCACACAGACGAATTGATGATAGACGTGGTCAGATACTTTATACAAGGGAATATCAACTTGAATAATGAGTTAATGTTGGGAGATATAAACCCAAAGGAAAATTGTTGAGATTGAAAGATGAAGATAGAATAACGAATCAATCATAAGGGATTGGAGAGGGACCCAATTACGATTCTTGAAGTTAAAGACAGACCATAGGTCATCGTTATAATGTAATCATTCTAAATTAGTCGTATCGCTATGAAGTTGCAACCTCGTGGGATAGCTGAGATGGTAGCATTGATAATGAAGTTAGTCCAATATTTCAAGGAAAGCCTAAAGAAGAGAAGTCATCTAAAATGAAAACAACAATGTCGACATTGAGGATAAGATTTGGAATTGGCAATAAGAGAAGTAGAAAGAGTTAGTATAAAAGTAAGCTGGTATACGATGACAGTTCTTCTATATCCGGAATAACCTCGACAGAATATGACAAACATGTATGGTAACATGGAGGCGGAAGGCAATAGATGATCAAAAATTTTATGTACAAGAAATCCAGAACGTGCAGGAAACTAGATTCGAGTTGCAAACGAAATATAATAAAATGAACCTAAACGAGAAACTATTGGCTATTGATGGTAGTAAGAAGGACGAGGAGAAGTAATTCTGCATGAGATGACATATTTAAATTAAGGTGAATAAATATAGAGCTAATTTCATAGCAAAAATATTTACTAGTAAAGCCGCAAGTGACTAACAAATGAGCGAGCCTAGAGGGGGAAAAGGATTGCTAGAAGCTCATACGAAATAATATAGCAGGATTATCTTATAACCAAGGAGAAAAGAATATCGACAAGAAGATTCCATTTTAGGTAAATCAAAAAGAGCATTCGATAGGGAGGAGAACCATGAACTGGAATTTCATAAGAAGAGATTTTGAGATTGGGGCCGATGGCGTGTACAAGTGTGACAGAAATTGTGAGGTGAGAGTAGGACAAAGGTCCATTATCCACTCTATTCCATTTGTTTCGGAACGTCAAAGATATACCATAATATCAAAGAATTACACCGAAAAGATGATACAAAGAAGAGAGTTATAGAACGTCAACAACATGGCCGATTGATTCCGAACATGATAATCAATATGGAAACGAGGAATGATTAATATGAAATTTTGTACAAATGTGGCAAGTCCAATCCTACATGGGTGACTACAAATAGCTCAATAAGAACCAGCCTACTTTTACTGAACGAGTTACCAAAAATTATGTGAAGTGATAAGGCACAGACAGAAGTCCGGACATATAATATCTCCACCCTAATTCCATCCTAAAGGAGCCCAGCTACAGAAAATTTCTGTAAACCCACTCAAGAAAAACTTGGATATCTAAATTGCTCCCAATACAGCTTCATAGATTGATGGTTAAGAGAGGCACGCAAGTTAAACGATCGAAGAAGGTTTATTGCAAGTAAAGGTCTTAAGCTTCACGAAGATATGGGGTAGTCAACTACCATCTAATGAGTTAGCACACAACGATAACTATCGTATTAGCTATATGGAAGATGATCATGGGGTTCCGATAAAGAATTGTGTAGGAGAAAATGTGAATTCACCACAAGTGAAAGCCGGAATTGTCCGACCTGATTTGATGTATTAAGTTATAGAAGGTTCAGCATTATTCAAGAATATCTATGCATAAGAGCATTACGGCTCGAACACCAACACATGACGACGAGATTTAAGAAAATTTTGACATAATAATAATATCTTCTTGGAAATATTGTGCGTGAAAGGCATAATGGTATAAGGATGACAAGCCGATCAAGACATATATAAGCCACGTTAAAACTACCCAGGGGTGAGATTAATGGAAGGTGGCCTCAAAAGTAGGATCTGTTCACCGGTTACAATGTTTCTATATTGAAGAGGGCACTAGATAATATAAAAGTAATGGAGATAGATTGAATAAGAAGATTTCCATAGTCATAAAAATGAGACAAAATAAAGTCTACGTGTTATTACCTACTCCAGCTTAAAAGAGGAACTTGACCTTATCAGAAGGATAAAGTGAGTTCGTACAAAAGTTCTTAAACGACTTGTCCTAATGCAGTCGCGGACGCATGTGGTGGCAAGCGGGTTTAACCGAACCCGCTTTATCAAAAAATAATACTATGTATATGTATAAATTATAAAATTGCGTAAATTTTATATAAATATTTTATTTGAACCCACTTGACAACTACTATTTTACGATTAAAGTTATGTACTTCTAAGATTGAACCCGCTTACACAAAATCTTGGGTCCGCCACTGACCTAATGTATGATTGTATAAGGCAATATTGGGACTTTTATATTGGTATCAGGGTTGTTCGATCTTATTCATAAAGGAAACTTTGTGGAATTCAAGGACTTAATGGATCAATGGTCACCCTTATAAACTCCCACATTCGAGGACAAATGTTCTTTGGGGGATGCTACACCTCAGATTTTTTTGCATCAATCATATGGTATGTTAAATAATGTGAGCCCGGAGGAGTCGTGGAACCCCTACAAGGCTAAGTATTAAACAAATGTTAAGCATCTACCATAATGTTTCGAGGTTAAATGAATAAAAAATGTTATAACTAGTACTTTCGTGGTTATATTAGGAGTGTTTAATATTCTAAGGGGTCGTGTTTTAAGGTACTTGAATCATATAATATTTGCATGTAAAGTATTAAAGTCATCCAAGTTGTAAAATAAAAGTCAGTAAAAAGTAAAGCAAGTTCCATTCATAATTTTGCTGAAATTTGAGTCTAATATCAATGAGCTTTTCTCCCAATATAGTTGGAATTACGAGGTGGTCCTCCCACTAAATTGAAGACCCACGATTCTAATTTCAAACGCATTAAATCGTTTATTGATGCAAAGTCAGAGTAAAGAGATATACGCATCTTCACGAGACTGCGCAGCCAGCCCCTTTTGGGACCCAGTATGGCAGTGGCCGACTTTGTTACTTTTGAAAAGCGTTTGAAGGGTCATTTTCTGTCATTTACAGCTCAAACTCCATCCCCACACCCCCAAAATCCTCTTTAACAAGTTCATGAAGATCCATAAGCAAATCCAAGTATTTTCATCCAAGATCAACATTAAAGATTAGCTTAGGTGAGGGATAAAGTTTATATAGTCTTGTGGTGACACTATCGGTTATTGTGAGCTAAGAGGAGCTTGGATATCGAGTTTGTCAAGATCCGTAATTCCCACCCTCGGGACCCTGATGGTGCCTAACATTATACTTTCTAGGCAAGCCAACGTTAGATGCAGTTATTAACCATTTTTAATAATTCAAATAAAATGAAAACCAATAAGCTAAAAAATTGAAATTAAGTAGATAAATCTTTTAAACGGCGATATCCAGATACAAATCCCAGAATTGGTGTCACGAATACACGAGCGTCTAGAGTACTACAAATAATAGTCTGAATGAAAACATAACAGTCTGTATCGAAATAAACAGCTAGAGTAATGCAGCAGGGGACTTGAGGCTGCGAATGTTGTGCAATTGTGTAGCCGGATCCGAGCAATCTACTGACCGCCGCTAGGACCGACTCCAAAATCTGCACAAGAAGTGTAGAGTATGCACAAGAAAACAAAGCAATAAAGGAACCCCGTACTAATCAAAAAAAAACTACAATTAATACAAAAGCAACAAGACATGCCAAGTACATGACACTTAAAGTGTGCAAATAAGACAATTTAGGCAAGTAGCAATTAATCAAGGAGTCACGGAAGGAACGAACAATGTAAGACAAGAATAATTAATGATAAGCAACAAATTACAGGATAGAAGGCAATTAAGGCATGTAACAGTTAAGGCATAGACTGAGATAATTCATGAAATACGAGAAAGACGTGGAAACAATTATTTTAACAGCGTATATACACTCGTCACCTCGCATATACGTTTCTACACACGTAATTCACATAACATATAGTTCAAGAGTTTCTAATTCCCTCAAATCAAAATTAGACCCAACACTTACCTTGCTCCGCAATCAAATCAAAACTCAACCGGGGTCTTTCCTCTAAAGCTCACCTCCAAACCAATCGAATCTAACCAAAATGACTTAATGTCATCAAACAATGCTAGAGAAATCAATTACAATAGATAAAGCTAAGATCTTTACACTTTTTTAAAAAAGTCAATAAAAATCAACCCAGTGCTTGTCTGGTCAAAACTCAGGTCCAATGAAAGATTCCGACTACCCAAGACCCCACAGGTTCATATATGTAGTTAGTTTCAAAATTCTAGTCCAAATGGAATCTCAAAACTCAATTTCATATTTTTCAAAAACTTTGACAAAGTTTTACAAATTTTCATTTTGATTCATATGACTTTGATATTAAAATCTAAGATAAGTTGATGGAATATGATTAGAAATTGATAAAAATCAGTCATCCAAAATTTGTACATGAAAATTCCTCTTCAAAATCGCCTCCTACCGAGCCTAGGATTCCAAAATATGAAAATGAGGCTAAAGATCTCGTCCCTCAGCTTTTTGTCCAGTCGCAAATGCGAAGAATCCATCATAAATGCGAGGAATCTCACACCTCTATTGTCATCGCAAATGCAAACATGGACAATCCGCAAAAGTTATCCCACTGATCGCAAATGCGACCAATACCCAGATCGGGCCAGCATCGCAAATGCGATTGGGAGTTCACAAATGCGCACTCTTCAGGCCAATGTGCTCTTCGCAAATCCGATCATGAAACTCGAAATGAAGCTGTCGCAAATGCGACCAATTTATCCCAAATGCAAGATCTGAGCACCAGCAAAAATCTGAACTCCTACGAACTCTCTGAAACGCGTCTGAAAATAACCCGAGCCCTCGGGGCTCCAAACCAAAGATCCACACAAGTCTAAAAATATCATACAAACTCGCTCGCGTGATTAAAATATCACAATAACTCCTACAACTATGAATCGGACGTCAAAATGTATGAAATATTTTCAAAGAAACTCAAGAACATGTAAATTTACAACCGGCGTCCGAATCACGTCAAATCAACTCTATTTTGCATTAAATTTTCAAGACAAGTCATAAATGGTGAAATGAACCTATTCCAATTTTCGGAACCGAAATCTGAACCCGTTAGCACCAAAGTCAATATACGGTCAAACATGAAAATTCTTTAAACCTTCAAATTATCAGTTTTTAATAAATCACGTTAAATCAAGTTAGGGACTTTCGAATTTGATTCCGGGTATATGACCAAGTTCCAAATTATGATATGGACCCACCTGGACCGTCAAAATATTGATTCGGGTCCGTTTACATAAAATATTTACCATAGTCAACTCAAATGAGTTTTAAGATAAAATTTTATATTTTCTTTAATGTTTCATATAAAAACTTTCCGTACTAGACACGGACTATACACGCAAATCGAGAAATACTATATAGTACTAGTCGAGGTTTCAAAATATGAAAATAAAGGCTAAAACTCAAAATGACCAATCGGGTCATCACAGAGTTGTAGTTTCTGTCTAAGGTAAGTATATCATCTTCTTGCTTGTGCTTAAGTTTATTCAAGTGTTGGATGAGTTGTTTGAATGTAAAACTACAAGCTAGTACTTGAAATAGCATGAGGTATTATTGTCTTTTTGCTGGACTGTTTTGAGGCTGTGTATATGACTTCTGGTGGCTGAAAATTATGTAGAATAACCTGGTTGGGCTGTAGTTTTTGTTGTGGTTATTCTTGTCTATGTGTTGGTTATGAAGATGGTATTACAAGCTAGAAGGAGGAACGGTTATATAGCACCTCAAAGTTGTTCTTATTGTTGTTAACTCTTGTTGGGCTGAAAATATGTTGTTGAAGATGGATATAAAGCTGGAAAATTATAAGAATATGTTTGTTAATATGATGGTTATGTTGTATGTTGAAGTTAAGATCAAGAAGAGGTATAAGGGTATAAATGGGTTCCAATCCGAGCTTGTCGCTCATCGTGTTGACTAATTGTCTTGTTAATGATATTGTATGCTAGTTATTGATAAGTATAGTTGAACTATATTATGATTGATATTTTTATGACTATTGTTGATATTGTTTGGAATTGGAGGAAAGTGAAAGTTAACGGAAAAAATATTGTCTGATTTTCTATGAGTGACCTACTAGCTTAGAAGCATATTTGTAAGTCCTTCTATGGTATTAGCTATAAATTTTACCGTCTTAATGTAGATTGAAGTCTTCGGGAAGATATGCGTTGAGTCGTTAAGTAAATGACAAAGGTATGCTAAGGCACCTTCTTTGATTCTTATGGCATGATTCTAACAAACGAAACGTAAACGAATGAATGATACTTATAAACGACTCTATTCTTAGTAAATAAATAAAGCTTACGTTCATTGTTTTTCATGATGTATTTGTGATTCATGGCATCGATCTTGTCTCTTATTGAAACATATTGTGAGGGATGTCCATAATGATAATCGAAGGTGTAATGACCTTACGTCACTCTGATAAGTTGATGATGTCTCTTTATGGCTCTTGCACATGCATATATATATATATATATATATATATATATATATATATATATATATATATATATATATATTATGAGTTACACGTGTGGTTCAAACGGCATTATATACGCATTTATATGTATATCGGAACTATAGACGCACCCCTGATCAGGTGAATATTATGATGATGATGATGATACCCATAGAGGCTTGACGATGCTATATATATATATATATTATATGATGATGGCTCTATATGCGCGTATACCCTGTATTCATGTATATCATGGCCCACAGTGACAATACAGAGCTAAGGTTGAGTTTTTTATTTCTTTATTACATTGATGTCTTTCCTTATGTTGTTATTAGCCTTACATATTCTGTACTTTATTCGTATTGACGTCCCTTTTGTCTTGGGATGCTATGTTTCATGCCTGTAGTTCCTGATAGACAGGTTGACGGTCCTCCCAGTAGTTACCCGCTCATCAGAAGGTGTTGCTGCTCTACATTTGCTCCGGAATTGCCTTTTGGAGTCAGTATGCTTATGTACATATGTTATGGGTAAGGCGAGGCCCTAACCCGGTATTATAACGTTTATGCACTCTTTCAATGCTTGTAGACAGATGTCATATATATAGATTTTTGTATGGCCTCTTCGGCGTATGGTTTTTGTTGTACAGATATTTATGTCGGCCATGTAGGCCCGTATATCTCACGTATATTATTTTGGGGTCGTTCTTTGTCGAGTACGCTTTATGTTTTATTAAGATTGTCCCATGACGGTCCTTCCGGTTCATTTACGCATGATGATACGGTTACATAGGTACGTTATATTGATGCTCGGTATGTTAGGTTCGGGTGCCAGTCGTGCCCCTCCAGTTGGGATGTGACAGATATTGCTTATGGTCTTACTTAATAAAGATTACTAAGTGAAACTTATATTCTAGTTTTGGTTAATTGAAAACATTCATTCACCCAATTATAAACTTTATATCAAATTCTTTTTTCTATTATTTTGGAGACTTCTTTGCTTTTGGTGTACCAAAAACGAAGAAAGACTAAAAAAATGCATTTAGTAAGAGCTTGACTGCTTGATAGCCTGTTTCGCCAAGGTTCTAAAATCTTTTTAAATGTATTTTTCTTAAGTGCTTTTCGAAAATATACTTTTGAAGAAACGCAGTTTGCATTTGGCTAAACAATTTACAAAACACTTTTAAGCAATAATTTTTGTTTGGCCAAATTTTTCAAAAAGTACTTTTAAATATCAAATTATGAATAAGGATATAAAAAGATTTACTTAATGGTTAATAGTATTGAAGTAGATAAATAATTTTAAATATTTATTGTGTAAGACTATTATTATGTTTTTTTATTTTTGTTAAGTAAAATATAAAAAAAATGAAAAGTACTTTATTATTTCAATAATTAAAACATATGAAAAGTAAAACATATGAAAATATCATTCAATAAATATAAAAGTATTTACCCAAAAGTCAACCTATGTTAGAAATCTATCTAAAAATAAAAAGAACAGTTATACATTAGGAGAATTGCATATAAAATAGCTAAATATACAATTTTTTCGTATATACAATTTTTTGTTAAGGGCATTTTTGACAAGAGAAAAATTAATAATAGCTTTTGTTTCTACTTTTGAGGAGAATCTTCTTTTTTAGCTTATCAAAAACAGTCTTTACTTTTACTTAAAAGTATTTTTTTTCTTCTAAAAGTTTCGTCAAATACCTCAACTTCAAGTGGGATCCTCATTCAATGTTTCAAATGTCAACGTGCAGTGTAGCTCATTCTATGGGTTTACCTATTGTTGCCTTTCTTTTTCTTCTCTATATAAAAGCTTTAGTTTAAGTAAATCGTCTAGAAAAATTATAAGAAATAAAATAACACACAAATCTTATACTAAAAATCGAGCAGTATAAGATATACTTATTCCAAAAGAGGGAAATATTTTTTTAATCGACAATTTGAAAATAAAAGTAAAATGGTGTAATGGTACAAGTAGGGGTAAAGTTTTTCTGATGAGAGAACGAAGGGGAAGCGCGAATCTCGTTCAGTACAAGTCGAATCTTGTTCAATACAAGTCGAATCTCGTCCAACAATTACTGGAAAAAAAAGATTTTTATCTTTTTTAGAATTGTACTAGGATTGAAATGCTCCTACTATATAAAGGGGAAGTTTTTCTTTAGTCTCACATATTATAACACGCAATTCAATGCAATAAAAGTTTACATTTATCTTCTAGCTATTGTTCAAAGCATTACTCATTTGTTCTTTTCTTCACTCGCGACCGAGCTTGTACCGAGGGTCCAATCGAGGACGAGCTCCACCGTTCAATCCAAAATCAGGCTTGGTCATTACATTGCGATAGGTTTGATCATTTATTTTATCTTTAATTTATTTATCTATTATTCTCAATTATTCGTATTGAATTAAATCACATATTCTTTAAACTGCATACAAATTTAATTGCTACTTATTATTGGGGTAAACAGTTTGGCACCCACCGTGGGGCTAGGGATATAGTGGTGATTTGATACGAATCTCCATAACACACCCTATTTTATGCTTCTTCTTTGAAATCTTAATTCCAGGTCAGCCTATGAATGTCAATCTCTCAGTCTGCTAACTTGAACGTTGACGCTGAGTTAGGACATCACGGCAAAAATTATAATGTGGTGCCCGGTAATGATGCGCCTCCTGCCGATCCCAATGGTATTCCAGCTGTCGACCTTGTCGATGCTAACTCGCAGGTGGGCCATCAATATCAATTTGCTAAATGATCCCAAAAACAGTGTTCGATAGGGCCCCCGACCAATGGCTCGAGAAGCGCCCGAAGGTGAAGGTGATGGGGTAGGCCTATAATTGATTTTCGAAATGTTGCAGGCTGAGCAAGCGACAATAGCACAGCTGCAGAACCAAAGCCACGCCCCTAACAGGGTCGAGCCCGAGCAATCCCAAGAAAATACCCAGGGAGATGAACAAGTTGACGTGAGACTGGGTGAAGCCGAGCCCGGAGAAACTTTAGAAGTAATGAAGATGCTTGAAGAATTAACAAAATGGGTGGAGTCAAGCGAAAAAAGGATTGAGGCCAACGACAAGAAGGTGGAAACATACAACTACAGAGTCGATCAGATCCCGGGAGCACCTCCGATATTGAAGAGACCAGATTCCAAAAGATTTATCCAAAAGGCTTTCTACTTGAGCGTGGCACCGAAGCTGATCCCAAAGAGGTTTCGAATGCCCGACATTCCCAAATATAATGGGGCCACGGATCGAAATGAGCATGTAACCTCCTATACATGCGCTGTCAAAGGGAATGACTTGGAAGATAACAAAATCAAGTCGGTGTTGCTGAAAAGGTTTGGGGAAACTTTGTCCATGGGGGCACTAATATGGTAACACAACTTGCCTCCAAATTTCATTGGCTCATTTGCTATGCTTGCAGATGCTTTTGTAAAGGCCCATGCCGGAGCCATCAAGGTCGAGACCAGAAAGTCAGATCTTTTCAAGGTCAAACAAAGGGATAACGAGATTCTCAGGGAGTTTGTTTTAAGATTCTAGATGAAACGGATGGATCTGCCACCAGTTGCGGATGATTGGGTCGTTCAGGCATTCACTCAGGGGCTTAACCCACGAAGTTCCATGGCCTCTCAACATATAAAAAAAATTTGTTGGAATACCCGGCGGTAACCTGGGCCGACGTCCACAACAGGTACCAATCGAAGATCATGGTCGAAGACAACCAACTTGGGGCCCCTTCTGGATCTCTTTACCCCATCAGAACCGATGATAGATCAAAGAGAGACATTGATCAAAAGCCAAGGCCAGTCCGAGATTGATACTAGCCATATAGCACGGATTGGAGGGGAAACGGATTCCGGCGTCACCCAACTAGGAATGAGAAGAGATGTGATTAAGGGCCGAGCGGTCGGGGCATGATGAGTAAGAGCAGGTTTGACAGGTCGCTCAGTAGTAGGGAAGCACCAAATTTGTCAGAGTATAATTTCAACGTGGATGCTGCAAGCATCATGTAAGCCGTAGGGTGCATCAAAGAGACCAAGTGACCCCGACCATTACAGTCCGACCCTGCCCAGGGAGATCCTAATTTGATGTGTAAGTATCACGGCACTCACGGTCATAGGACTGAAGATTGCCGACGATTAAGAGAAGAAGTTGCTCGATTGTTCAACAATGGGCACCTCCAAGAATTTCTAAGCGAGCGAGCCAAAAACCACTTCAGAAATAGGGACGCCAACAAATAGGTCAAACAAGAGGAGCCTCAACACGTTATCAATATGATTATTAGGGGAGTTGATGTCCTCCAAAGGCCAATGATAAAACGTACTAAAGGCCAATGATAAAACGTTGTGGAGGGAGCTATCTCATTCAGCGACGAAGATGTCAAGGGCATCGTACAGCCTCACAACACTGCACTAGTAATATCTATATTTATCAATAAATCTCGGGTTAAATATGTGTTGATTGATCCAGATAGCTCTGCCAATATCATTAGATCAATGGCCGTAGAGCAACTGCGGTTACAGGATCAAATCATACCGGCGGTCCGGGTATTGAATGGGTTCAACATGGTATGTGAGACCACGAAAGAAGAGAGATAACTTTGCCGGTAAACACTGTCGGGACAACCCAAGAAACGAAGTTCTACGTGATCAAAGGAGATATGAGGTACAAAGCTTTGTTCAGAAGGCCATGGGTCCACAACATGAGGGCGGTACCTTTGACCTTACACCACGCGCTGCAATTTCTCATGCCGAGAGAGTCAAAACGATCTATAGAGATCAGTTAACCGCAAGGGAAATGTTTGTTGTCGATGAAAAGATTCTGGTGCCCGCGGTCTCAACATCAAGAAGCGCGGAACCGACCGAAAAAGAAGAAACTAATTATCAATCAATGGTACGGGCCTCAGCCGAATCAAAGAAACAGGAAGACCAAGGAGTGGATGATGAAGACGATTATAGTGTCACAAGATCATTCATGGCACCCGATGACACCGACGCCACCAAATCAACGGTCGAGGAGTTGGAGCAATTTATATTAATTGAGAACCTACCGGATCGAAAGGTATACCTAGGCACGGGGTTAACTCTTAAGCTTAGGAAAAAACATATTGATTTTCTTAAACCTAACGTCGATTGTTTTGCCTGGTCCCATCTAGACATGACATGGATCCCACTAGAGGTAACCACTCACAAGTTGAGTTTAGATATGAAGTTCCATCCGATCAAGTAGAAGAGAAGGCTACAGTCCGCGATGAAACACGCGTTCATCAAGGATGAGGTATCCAAACTTCTAAAAATAGGTTCCATCCGGGAAGTTAAATACCCAGATTGGTTAGCTAACGTAGTGGTAGAAACTAAAAAAGGAAATAAACTAAGGATGTGTGTAGATTATAAGGATCTAAACAAGGCATGTCCAAAGGATTATTTCCCTTTGCCTAACATCGATCGAGTGATCGACGCAACGGCCGGACACGAGATACTCCATTTTCTCGATGCCTATTCCAGGTACAACCAAATTTGGATGGACCCGGTCAATCAATAAAAGACTTCTTTCATAACAAAGTTTGGCACCTACTGCTATAATGTAATGCCGTTCGTATTAAGAATACCGGTGCCACATACCAATACCTAGTAAATCGGATGTTCGAAGAACAAATAGGAAAATTAAAGGAAGTTTATATTGACAGTATGTTGGTTAAGAACCTACGAGTAGAGGACCATTTGAAATATTTGCAGGAAACTTTTGACATATTAAGGAAGTACAACATGAAGCTAAACCTGGGAGAAGTATGCATTTGGGGTTAATTCGGGCAGGTTTCTAAGGTTCATGGTATCTAATCGGGGGATAGAGATCAACCCCAACAAAATAAAGGCCATAGGTGTTGATGGTAGGCTATAATATCGTATTTTAATCGCTTATTGCACTCTAATTTACTGCACTTTACTTGTGTTTGAGCTTTAATTGATAGTGTTTTGCACTTATTGTGTGTTTTATGCCTTGTAGGAGTGATTCCGAGCTATCTAGATGTTATGGAATGAATTTGAGTGATTTGGAGCTTTGAAGTCTGAGAAAAAGCCCAAGGGATTAAGTCGGGATCGTGTTCGGGGGTCGAGGACCAAGTCTGGACGTCAAAACGCAAGAAAAATCCGTACTCTGAGAAAACCTCACTGTCGCGGCTATGCAAATTCTTGCTGCTTGTCAGAACCAACTCTCTAGATTTCCCCACTAATTCCCTGCATGGCGCGTCGCCCCATGCGGCGCGTCTGTGCAGTTTTTACATAGTAGAATCCTAATTCGGCTAGGAGAAGGTTTTTTCGTCTAGGCCCGACCCTACTTGGTATAAATACATGAAAAAATATTATTTCCTAGAATTTTGACACACTTTAAATCTAAGGAAGCTAAGGAGGAGTTGGAAGAACACGAGCACAAGTATTTCATCATTCCTTCCTCACTCAAGACAAGAGTTTGGATTGAATTTATGTTTTCATATACTTTAACTTTATTTGTGATGAATTGCTCCATATATATGGAGTAGTTCCCTTTGAGGTTTGATGGATTTGGTGTATTGATGATTGATTGTGGATTATAACTCTAGTTTTATGTATTGAGGCATTTTTGGATGATTTAATGGTTGCATCTATATTCACTTGTTCATGTAATCGAGAGAGGCATAACTTGTGATATCCTTACATTATATTGTTGGTCGAGTTCATTAATTCTTCTTAGTAATCGAAAGAGGCTAGTTGAATCATTGATTACACCTAGTTAGGAGAATAATCGGAAGAGGTTTTCCTAAAGACCGATCCACTACGCATTCTTGCATATCTTCACGTGCTTAAATTGGTTCATCTCGTGAGGTTACGACTTAATTGGGAGAGGAGTTTTTGCTGAACGTTTAAACTAATAATTGAGTGAATTCGAGAGACTCACTTGAACATTAGAAGTGAATTATCTAGAGTTTGATTCCGAACAATTATCTTGCATCTATCCTATCAACCCCTATTTTCTCTCATTGATAACTTCATTGCTTACCTTTGTTGCGATTGTCATTAGTCAATAGCTTTAGATTCTTAGTTAATTGTAGTTAGAAATCATATAAACCTCAATTGCTGAATCTCCTGGATAGCAATCAATCTAGAAACTACGAGAATACTATTTAAATCCAATCCATGTGGATACAATGTTATACTATACTATATTTTATTAGCGAGCATAATTTAAGTTTGTGTTTCGAGCTCGTCAAATTTTGACAGTAGTCGATAATGTCAAGGCGGTTCAAAGACTGACCGGGAGGATAGCCGCATTGGGCCGGGTCATCTCGAGATCATCAGATATAAGATGTAGTACCCTGTGTTGATTATAAGATGAGGCTCGTGGCACTCTAGAAAGCTACTAGGGAATGTCGTACCCTATATTGGAGGCAAGAAATAAAACCAGGGGATGTAGTACCCTGTGTTGGCAATAAGACGAGGCTCGTGGCACTCTGGGATGCTACTAGGGAATGATGTACCCTATGTTAATAGCAAATAATACAACTAGGGTATGTAGTACCCTGCATTGGCAATAAGATGAGGCTCATGGCACTCTATGATGCTACTAGGGAATGTCGTACCCCATGTTGGCAACAAGTAATGCAACCAGGGGATGTAGTACCTTATGTTAGTAATAAGGTGAGGCTCGTGGCACTCTGGAATGCTACTAGGGAATGTCGTACCCTATGTTGGCAATAAGGAATGCAACCAGGGGGTGTAGTACCCTATGTTGGCAATTAAGAGGAGGCTCATGGCACTCTAGAATTTTACTAGGGAATGTCGTACCCTATGTTGGCAATAAGATAAGGCACGTGGTGCTCTGAGATGCTACTAGAGAATGTCGTACCCTATGTTGGCAGAAAGTAATGCAGCCAGGGGATGTAGTACCCTGTGTTGGCAATAGGATGAGGCTCGTGGCGCTTTGAGATGCTACTAAGGAATATCGTACCCTATGTTGGCAGAAAGTAATGCACCCATGGGATGTAGTACCATGTGTTGGAAATAAGATGAGGCTCGTGGCACTCCGGGATACTACTAGGGAATGTCGTACCCTATGTTGGCAATAAAATGAGGTTCTTGGCACTCTGAGATGCTACTAGGGAATGTCGTACCCTATGTTGGCAGAAAAATGAGGCTCGTGGCACTCTGAGATGCTACTAAGGAATGTCGTACCCTATGTTGGCAATAAAATACAACCAGGGGATGTAGTACCCTGTATTGAAGATAGGGAAACTAAAAATAACATGTTTACATGTATATTGGAAAAAAATCAAGGAGTTGAGAACTTCACTTGGCAGTGTTCGTCTTTTCACGAACTGTTTCCTAAAATTGTTCTGTTCCTGTTCGGAACAAAGAATAATTCGTTAGTTTTAAAATGGAGATCAGTTTGTGGCCTTGATTATTTCAATCTCTTGATCTCGGCTCATCTACTTTAATGATTTCAACTGCAACTAATTATTTCCTGAATACCTTTTACATTTCTGACCCTGGAGAACCTTTGGCTTTTCCAAACTTTGCCATGACGGTTGGTCACATGGGACTTAACCTTTTTCAACTTTATTTTGTCTTTGTGAGAATTTCGCTTTTGACTTGTTTCAAAGTTTTCCATTTCAAAGCATCGGCCAATCATGGCCAGTCGGGGTCGACTTAGAGCCCTTGCCGAGGTTGGGCGCCTTTTGAATATATCAGCTTGCTTCAAATGAGAACCCTGTAAATCGGTCATGCCATCTTTTCTTTGCCTTATTTTTGGAACAAAGTTAGACCGAAAGGGATTCAAAGAAAAAACAAACAATGGAATAGAAAATGAGTTTAAAACAAAAGGTGTCCCTTTCGGGAAATAGAAAGACGTACTTATCTGGGAGTACATGCGAACTTCAATGAACATGACATGCCTTTTGGACTTGATACCTGATCTGTAAACACCGTCCGACTCTCAGAACCTCATCACAACTTTTGACTTGAAACCGAGAAACCTTGCTAATGATTATGTTGTTGCCATGGCTGCGTGGATCCTCTTTTCGATCAATAGTTCCCTTTGCGGGTTTTCGCTAGCTGACCTCTCTCGTTTCTCTTCTCGCCATCGCCTTATAGTGTCCTTTGCGGATTTTCACTAACAAGACTCTCTCATTTTTATTTTCTCTACTCATAATCGCCCTACAGTGCCTATGAGAATTTTCACCAATTGGACTCTCTCAATTTATTTCTCTCATTTGGTTGCATTCAATCCAAGTAACCGTATCCTCCAAATCTTGAACATTCTTGCCGATTGATCAGAAGGACTTGAAAGGATTTGAGTAAAATGAATTTGTATTGAATTACAACTTTGGAACCTTTCGGGCAAAACCATCGTTGAATCATTGTAACATCTGCCCTAGTTTTCACTTTTGGGGGAATGTGAATTTTTGTTTTGGTGTAACCGAACCCAGAGTGAGGTTGCCTATGTATTCTTTCGGAATCAGGTCGGACGTAGTTCAATTCACTTGAACTTGTTTTGATTTTTGTTTTGTTTTTTGTTTTTTTTTTTGTTTTTTTTCCTTTTCTTTTTTTTCTTTGTCATTTTTTTTAATAATAACTTTCAAGTTCAAAAGTGGGTAATCAAAGAGAGGGAACCGGCTCAAAGAGTTTGCAAAAGGGTTAATGGTGTTTGGTTAGCGAGAAAGAAATCCTTCGTCATCCCAATCAGAGAATGTTAACAATAAGTAATAAGTTAAACATAGTACATTTTGACAGCATCTACATGGACAGTTATATCGGGGACATGATGTCTCCCAGATACAATGCTCCCTTCCGGAAACACTCTTGTTACAATGCACGGACCTTTCCAATTTGGAGAAAACTTTCCTTTAGCTTCTTTATGAAGCAGGAGGATGCGTTTCAGAACGAGTTGCCCCACTTCAACCTTCCTGGGTCGCACTTTCTTGTTGTTGGCACGGGCCATTCTTTGTTGGTACAACTGCCCGTGTCAAACTACATCCAATCGCTTTTCATCAATCATAGTCAATTGTTCCAAACGGGTTTTGACCCATTCTTGATCCTCGATCCTCGAAGAGAGGGAATCTCAACTTTGTTCTAATTCTTTGTTTATTTTCTTACAAGCCTTATCTTTAATACATTATGCTTTTCGATTCATTATTTCGAAGTCTGACAGCGTTTTAGGATCTGGGCATGAAGTCCACAAGCATGTCATGTTATTAAAATCTGCATTAACAGAACTAAAAAAAAGAATAAGAAAGGTGACAAGATTAAGAAAAGAGACATTCATAGATGATAAAATATTGATTTCATTTATTTGAATTTATATATATAAAAAATAGAAGCGTTTACATCAAAAAGTAAGATAGTAAAGTAAAAGCATTCGGATTACACCGTGAAATAACCTGAAATATAGAAAAGGTAGCAAGACCGGCTACCGAGACTCCTGTCTGGTAGGAAAAGTTTCAGGTTTGGTGCCCATTTTTAGGTTTCTTTTCTATTGCAGCAATGGTTACAATGGATTTTAGAGCCGGATTAAATTCCCTATCATCACCGATCATTCCAACGACTGGCCTATTGTTGTGAGTAGGCTAAGGATTGTTCGTCACATTAGGGGCTTCTTCCTCCCTAACTATTTCCTTGACCTCAACGAGGTCCTCTGCTGCTCTTTTGAGAGTCCAACAGACCTCAGTATCATTTCCCACTGCTCCAGAGTGGTATTCACATTTGGCATCAGCTCGGTGCGAGCGAGACTCGGGGTTCGGCCGGTTCAGAGCCATAGGCTGCAACAAACCTAGCATGGTTAGCTTTTGGAACAAACTTGAATATGATTCACCAATAGGGGTGAACTGATTCCTTATGAGAGGCTCTCTTGGACGAGGATTGTATTGGGCAATATTTTGTTGGAGATTATATGGAGCTTGGTAAGGACGGGCATTTTTGGGAGGTCGAGCTCAGTTTTGAGTATAATGTTGTGTCTGTATGTAAGGTTGCACATCCATCACCGCATAGTAAGGCGATGCCACGACATATGCATCATCATAGTACCAACAAAACCAACCACCTGAAACAGAACCTAAGCTTTGGGCAGACACAACAAATTTGTTAGTTCAAAGCATTTAACAAATAAAAAATTGCATATTAGGATGCAATGCACCTAATAGTTAAACGTTTCTATCATGTGTTTGAATGTTTGCGTGTTTCATTTTAGTTTCAACTAACCCTTTTCCACTCTATACCTTGTTTCTTTCATTTCCTGCTATTTGTTTTTAATTTTAACACTCAAGGTTCGTCGCTTTCTGTTTTTGTCACTCTTTGCTTTTCTCTTCTTTTTTTTCACTTAGTTTTTTTTGTTTGTTTTTCACTCAGTTTATTTATGGATATAATCGCATCCGATGGGGATTGCCTACGTATCATGACGCCTCATGGATCAGATCATTACGTAGTTCAAGAAGATTAGGAATAAAGTAAATAAACTAACTCCTTTTTTTGTCGGAATTTTCTAAAGAAAGACTTCTAAAGAAGAAAGAAAATATTTATTGTATTTTGAATTTTTTTTTATTTGTTTTTGGAAATTTTTGAAAGAATGACTTCTAAAGAAGAAAGAACATATTTTTTGGATTTTGAACTTTTATTTTAAATTTATGAAAGAAAAGACTTCAAGAGAAAAAAGAAAATATTTTTATATTTTGAATTTTCTTTTTAATTTTTGAAAGAAAAACTTCTAAAAAAGAACGAAAATATTTTTGAATTTTGAGAAGAAATTAAAAGAAAATATTATTGTATTTTTTAAAATTGGGGGCCTGACCCGATGAAGGTTGCCTACGTATCTCACATCTGATGAGAATCAGACCTGCGTAGTTCGGTAAATGTTTCAGGAATATGATGACACTTTTTGGAAAAATTCACGCTTATTTTGTAATAATATTTTGGGATAAAATTTTGATAGGGTTTTTGGATTTTTCAAATATCGTGATTTTTCGAAAATCGAGTCCTATTTTCTTCCTTCTGGTTTTTCGTCAATTTTTCTCTTATTTTGTAGAAATCGGTCAACATGCACAAACTGAATCAAACATAATGCACAAGTAGCATATAAAATGCATCAGGATGGTCTTGTAATTTTTGGGTACACCTATCTTAGACGGACCCAACCCCTGTGTTGAGTCCCCAAAGTCAAATGTACATGATGCAAATAAACGTTCCTACTAGGGATCCGGCATGAGGCTTTGTTATTTTAGGTTGAAATCCTAGGGGAGTGTTTTAGACCTGGTTTACTCAAGAGAACTTCTCGAGCCGAGGTGGGAGTAAAGTATCGGGAGTACGAAAGTCTACCCGGCCTAGTTACTGAATTAACCACATTCTAATTGGTACGACCTCTAACAGAAAAGTGGGACACGCGCACGTGTGCACCATAAATTCAGAAGACTCATAAGGGAGGCATAAGAAGACAGTTTAATACAGTTCAAATAATATCAGAGTGATAAATAAGCGGCAATTAGCACATTAGGCCCACAAACACAGTAATAACATCCAATCAATAAAACCAAGTATAGATCACATTACAAGCTCGAATTCTGAACCTTGAACCAGAAGTTCTGGGTTCTTGTCCTCAGCAGAGTCGGCAGAGCAGTCACACCTCCTTTTTACGGGGAAAAGAGTTTTTTTCACTTTAAGTGACATTATTGAAAAGGGATTCCTTTTCTTTATTTTTTAAGAAGTCGCCACTTGGAATAATTATTTACGGTGACACAAGTCACTATTTATTTTAAAATCAAAATTCAAGAAAAATTGACTCTGTTTAAGTTTGCGAAACACAGAAGACCGGGTAAAGAATTATGTTAACCCAGGAGAAGGTGTGAGGCACTCCCGAATTCTGTAATTTTAGCACGGTCGCTTTACAATTACACTTGGCTTAATTATATGATTATTACGCGTTTTAAACGTATGGGCATTTTAATATTTTACTGCTTTTAAATTACTTTGTTATTATATTTATGAAATTATCTTGAAACAAATCATATGTATGTGTATCCGTTTTATTTGGCGTGTCACAAATCATGCCACTCGTACGTGTACGCAATTAATAAGACTTTATTAAGATTGTTTCGCCCAAAGTTGAACGAACGCATACCTTGGTTTAAATTTTTGAAATTGTAATTATGTCACGCAAACGTATACATAATTACGATGATTCGATTGATTAAGAGCGCGCCTAAAGTATTCTACCGCATTCATGAGTTGTTTCTTCCTAAACTAATTTGAGATTCTTGTGAGGCCAAGAGTTAATTTTCATGACAGTTAATAAAGAGTCTCCCAACGTGGGATTACAATGAAGAAACAGAACCAATAATCCAGCGACTCGACCGGCATCCTCGACTCGAACGTACCTCTCAATATTAAACTCCAACTAGGGTGCAATAGTGGCGGAAACAAACTGTTTTAAGGCATTTTTGGGAGCTGGGTTTCATGGAGTTTCACGGGTCTTTTATTGAAGAAAAAAGTGATGTTTTCATGGCTATGTTGCTGCATTTTCAACTGGGTTTTTGGACTGTTTGGTGCTGTTTTTCAGCTGAGTTTTGGAGGTTGTTTTTGCTGGAATTTGGTGTGGGGTTTGAGCTCGTTTTTGTGGTTTAATGGAGGTGCTTTAATGGTGTTCTTGGAGGAAGAAGATAAACAGAAGTTGCTGTATTTTTTGTGGTGAAGAAGAGGGAGTTTTCATGGCTAAAAATGGTGTTCTTTTCTCCGGATCCCGTTTTTCTTTCCTTTCCCCCCTTTTTTATATTCTTCAAGTGTGTGATATTCATAGTCAAAATCCTAGAGTCTAAACGTGTGTGTGTTGAATCTGTTGATGGAGGGGATACCAGGGACGTGAGGAGTGAGGAGTGAGGTGTGCTGTGAGGAGACGTGAGTGTGTGTGCTAGTGTAAAGTGATGTGAGGGAGTGGGGATCATGGGGGGGATATTTATTAAGGAAATCAGATTTTTTAGAAGAAGTTGGGCAAAAACACTTAGTGTAATTTTATTTCATGCATTCTTTTTCTTTTTTAAAGATAAATTAAATTATAAAAAATAAGATATTGATTAACCACTTATTTTACACCAAGAAAAAATATAAGAAACTAAATACTTATATATAGTTTAAATTATACTAAGAAAAACACCATAGCTTACTTATTAAAATTCTAATTAAAAGAAAGCAAATATTTTTTGTAAATTTTCTTTTTCTCTTTAGAAATAAAATTTGTATTCTAAGAGTGAATATTTTTTGTAGTTTTTTAAAAAAACAAAATTGTCAAACAAAGCCAATGAAAAATAATCTAAAAGTTTATAATATCAAAATTAGACCTAAAAATAATATTTACACTAAAATAATACATAATTCAGGTGTGGTCAAAAATTAGTTGTTCACAACATGTCCTTGAGAGCCTCATCTTGTGGCTCACTGAGATCCCTGTACATGTCCTTCTTCCGGACTCGCTCCTTGAGCTCGAACTCGAGCTGGCTGATTTCCATTCAGGACCGAAGGATGTTTTCATGTGGAGCACCGAAGCCTGGAAAATGAAACGATATGGTCGTTAGAACATGCTGAAACTAAGCAAGATTCGCAAAGGGTACAAGGAGTAGGCATCTTACCCAATTCAGTGCATGTTGCGCCTCGTTGAAGAGGCTCAATTTTACTACTTCATTCATCTTCGCCTAGTCCTCCTCGGTCACCAGGCAACGAAGATAGCTGGACACACCCACCAGAGCGGACAACACCCGGGCGTCCGCTGGGATAGTAAGCACGACTGTCCTTTGACTCCGGCTTGAGCCTCTTTGAACATTGACTCCATGTGGGACGATGTCTCTGCAATGTCGATGATACTGGCTACTTCCTTTGGGGCTGGGGCGGCTTCTCAGGAGGCCGTGGCCTCTGATTCTCCTTCTGGATCCCGAGCTAGAGGGGGATCGGCCCCTAGGCCACATTCTCTGGTTGCCGCCTGCCCTCCTTCGTCGATGGTCGACCCATGAGCAATGAACTCCAAATTATCGTCCTCAGTGTAATCCCTGAGCTGGAAGAGGGAATCGGGGTCCGGTACCCTGGCTTTGGTACAATTTTTATTGCTTTTCTGAACCCGGACACCTATCCTCTTCTTCTTGACCTCGGTGTCCGGGGAGCCAAAGGTTTTCCTATTTTTCTTCTTTTTCTCCTCCTTTGCAACAGCTTCGGGCTGTCCCGGAGAGGAGGGTTCAGCAAGCGAGGATGAGGCCTCATCATCATCCAATGGCCATAGCTCGGTGGTCTTGGGCAAACCTGTGAAAGGGAAAGAACTTAGCAAAAATAAAAGTTAAGTATGTAAATGTAATTATTCGGGAGGAAGACTCACCATGGGAACGGGCCTCCCACTTGCCTTTTGAGAGCTTGCGCCATCCGAGCTTGAAGTAAGACATTTGTTTGCAGATCCCCTCGGTCCACTCCTTGAAGCGGGGGACTGCATTGGAAACTTGGGCAACCGCTGTTCAACGGTAGACACGGGGAATTAGAAAAAGAAAAAAGGAAGTACCAAGTACATAAGAAGGAGAAGACTTATGGGATGAGTTCCACTTTTCAGGGAATAGTAGAAATTCGGGGGGGGGGGGGGAGGGGATGAGGTCTTCGATTTTTACCCGAACGAACATCCCTTGCCAACCTCGATCTCGATCTTCATCGATGCTCGAGAATGGAGCTTTACTTGCTCGACGAACGAGCTTAATCAACCCCTCTCAGAAGTTTCGGGGACTGTAGAGACGAAGTAGGTGGTAAAGGGTGAACCGAGGTGCTTTAGTGTTGTTTATGAAGTGGCAGAGGAAGATTACGATCCTCCAAAAGGACGGGTGAAAATTCCCAAGGCAGACCTTGTACCTTTTGCGGAAGCCGAGGATTATAGGGTTCACCGAGGCGAGCGTGAAAGGGTAAGTGTAAACACTTAGATACCCCTCTATGTGAGTGGTGATGTCTTCGTTGGGCCTAGGAATGACCACCTCCTTTCCCTCCTAGTTACAGTCCACCCGAACTCTGGGGAGTGTGTCCTCAGTAACGGAGCATATGTACCTCCATACTCTCCCACCTCGGTCCTGTTGACTGGAGGCCTTCTCGACTTTGAAGTCGTTTTCAATGGAACAGCCCCGGGAACGAAAGTCTTCAAAGGAGGCTCCGGGACCACCTCAAGAATGGCCATCTCGGCATCCGTGGTCGGGTTGGAAGTTCAAAGGGCGGTTTGTTGAGGCATGAATTTGGAAGTTTTTGCCATCGGACTCTAGAAATTATGAAGATTTGAAGAAAAATATAAAGGTTTGAAGATAAGGATGAAGATTTGAAGATGGGTATGAAGGTCTGATTTGAAGATTTAAAGGAGTATGACGATATTAAGATGAAGATATGAAAATCCAGAAAGCAATGTATGAAGATTTGAAGGGGTTAGAGTTAAGTGGAGAATTCGAGGGTAAATCAAAGAGCTCTGGAATCGAAAAGTAAAAAAGTGAAAAAGGGGTCAAAGCTTTTATAGCGGAAGGATAATCAATGCGTGACATTTCGTATTCGAGGACAGTCAACCGGCGACTGACACGTGTCCGAAGTCAGAATGATGCGACTGATGGGACGTTTTGCCGACCCGTCAACACGGTTGTAAAGTATGAAAGCAAGAACCAGGGTTGATTTATCGCTTCAATAAATCTACTCTCCAGAAAACGAGGGGACTATCTATGTACGGGTAAAAATGAGGGTAAATTTTTTTCAATGAGAGAACGGAGGAGAAGCACGGCTTGACATGATTATAATCGAGGCCAGGAACCTATCGTATCAAGACCTGGGAAGAATGAACGATGTATCTGAGAACGGACACGGTAAAGCAACGTACCCCGGACCAAGTATGGCTTCTAGACATCGGGAGACACGGTGAACATTTATGCATGATGGATAGGGGGCCGTAATATTCTCCCTCAACCGGATATTACGGCGTGAATCTCATTCAATATCAATTATAGATCAGCAATTATCGGAAAAAGAAGATTTTTATCTTTTTTAGACTTATATTAGGACTGAAATTCTCCTACTATATAAAGAAAAAGTTTTTCTTTAGTGTGACACATTGTAACACGTACTTCAAAGCAATAAAATTTTACTTTTGTCTTTTAGCTATTGTTCAAAGCATTACACATTTATTCTTTTCTTCACTCGCAACCAAGCTTGTACCGAGGGTCCAATCGAGGACGAGTTTCACCGTTCAATCCAAGATCAGGCTTGGTCATTACATTGTGATTGGTTTGATCGTTTATTTGGTATTTATTTTATTTATCTGCTATTCTCAATTATTCGTATTGAATTAAACCACGTATCCTTTAAATCACTATAAATATAATTGTTTCTCATTATTGGGGCTAACAAAAATTAATTGGCCAAAACAATAATTATATGAAAAACAATTTGAAATGTTAAGTAGGTAAAGTTTTATATTTTTAAAATCAAGTACTCCATTACATATTGATTAGCAGCCGAGTCGAATTTGTTTTGTTTGTTTTTCCTGGTTGGAGTTCTTTTGCATTGTTTCACCTTGCTGTACTTTAAGCATTAACTATTGTATCGCTCTATCAAATGATTGAAAAACCAGTTGATTCGTTTCAGCAGGTGGGGCCGCGGAGCTGAGATCGCCGTGCACATGTTCATCTATAAAAGTGAAGTGATGGGTTCTGACTACTATGAATTCAGATCCTCAATACACTTTACGGACAAGTTTATTTACGTAGTTATCTTGCTTTTTACATTATTTAAAAGTTTTCATTTCCCGAATTTATCACCTTAATTTTTTTTGATATTCTACATTTTGATTCTTTCTATTTCCGTTTCTTTTATAAAAAACATATTGAAGATTCTAGGTGTGAAATTTCACTATTAGTTAATAAATTGCTGGTGGATAAATAGTAAGTATTTTGAATTACTGCATTATTGTGTAACGACCCAGCCGGTCGTTTTGAGCATTTGCAATCCGTTTAGATATTTGAAGTCTTGAGTACTTTCATATGATTTATTATGACTTGTGTGAATCGTCGGTTTTGGGTTTTAGGTTATTCTGAATTTATTTGGAAGAATAATTCTCAACTAGGAAGCTTTAAGTTGGAATAGTTAACCAAGTTTTACTTTTTAGTACTTGACCTCGGATCGGAGTTTTGATGGTTTCGTTAGGTCCGGATGATGATTTTGTACTTGGACGTATGCCTATTTTTGCATTTGGATATTTCTAGAAGGTTTCAACACTAATTGACAAAAGTTAAAAATTTGAAGGTTTAGAATGTCCATAAGTTTGACAAGGAGTTGAATTTGATGATATCGGGTTCAGATTGTGGTTCCGTTAATTGGAATAGCTTCGTTATGTCATTTGGGATTTGTGTGCAAAATTTAGGTTCATTCCGGATTGATTTGATATTTTTTGGCACGAGTTTTTGGAAGTTGAAAGTTCAAAAGTTCATTAAGTTTGATTTGAGGTGTGATTTATGATTTTGATGTTGTTATGCGTGATTTGAGACCTCGAGTAGGTCCGTGTTATGTTATGTGACTTGTTGGCATGTTCAGACGGGGTTCCGAGGGGCTCGGGGCATGATTTGAATTGATTTCAGACCATTTGTCTTCATATTTGCATTGCTGGTTTCTGCTTAAGTCTGGTGCACCAAATGAACTTCGTGATCGCGAAGTTGGAGGCGCGACCGCGTAGAGGAAGAATTAGAGCTGGGCAGTTTCTTAATTGTGATCGCAATTGTATGATCGCGTTCGTGTAGCTTGGTGTTGGGTACAGTAAGCGTTCGCATAGTGGAGGCCGTGTTCGAATAGAGCAGAGGAGGGAAGCTGGAAATTCTTCAACGCGTTCGCCTAAGTTGGGACGCGTTCGCGAAGGTTGGGTGCATGTGTGCTTCGCGTTTGCATGGGCAATTTCGCGATCGCGTAGCGTATTTTTGGAGGCAGTGTAGTTTGTTCTTCGCGATCGGGAAGGTTGTTCCGCGATTGCGATTCATTAATTTGTCCAGTGATTATAAGTACTCTATTTTCGGGGGTTTCGATCATTTTTGCATATTTGGAGCTATGGAGCTCGGATTGAGACGATATTTGTAGCGATTTTCACCATATGGATTGGGTAAGTGTTCTCTACTCAGTTTTGACTATATTTCATGAATCTATCCTCGTTTTTGGCATTTGGTTGATCATTTCAAAAAAGAAATTGAGGTTTTGTTTCTAAAATTTCATAAAGTGAATTTTCTAGTTTTGAGTATCGATTCAGAGTCAGATTTGAGTCGAACTAGTATGGTTGGACTCATAATTGAATGAGTTATCAGGATTTGTGAGTTTCGTCGTGTTCCGAGGTGTGAGCCCGGGTTTGACTTTCGGGTTGACTTTGGAATTTTGGTTAAAGATTCGACCTTTATCGATTAAGTTTGTTTCCTTAGGCATTATTTGATGTATTTTAGTTGCTTTTGACTAGTTTTGAGACGTTCGGAGGTTGATGTGCGCGGGATGGCATTTCTAGAGCATTGTTTATCTTGCTCAGTACTGGATTTAGCTTGTTCGAGGTAAGTAACACTTCTAAACTTGGTGTTGAAGGTATGAACCCCTTATTATACGTGTTATGTCTATGGGGTTATGGTGGCGCACACGCTAAGTGACGGGCGTGTGGGCGTGCACTGTGTGAGTTATGACTCGATTGATTCTGTGGTACTGTGTAGTCACCTAATCTTATTTCTATCCATAAAATTCCTACGTTCTAGAGTAATTGAGCTATGATCCATGTTAGAAACCATGTTTTAGGCTATATGCTTATCCTGTTGGAACCCACTGAGGTCATTTCTATTATTGAGTTATTTGCTTAAATTGCAATTACATTCTAAGTCATACTCATTCATTGCATATCATATCTCAGTCTCTGTTATCATTTGTCTCACATCATATTATCATTGTTTGGGCCGATTGAAATGAGATTTGTGAGGCCGAGAGACTGGAGAGATTGATGACTGAGTGAGGCCGAGGGCCTGATTGTGAGGGTGTTTATGGGATTGGGCTACACGTCACAGCAGGATTTATTGATTCATTCCATGATTGGCTTATATTAGCTGTAACACCCTAGAAAATTTTGAAGTAATTGAGCGCTAGTAAGAAAGTTGATGTGCGCTCATTATATTATTTTGTGTGCAGACAAGGACTATTAATATAATGGATATCAATTAGATACGATAATAAGTGTACGAGGCATATTATAAGTGATGTGGGGTCTAAGGAGAGCCCTAAGTCCAAGTCAAGTTGAGAATTTCATGATAGACTAAAGTTCCAAATGAGTACGCACAAGACCAAATTTTGGACGAGCATATATACATATATATAAAGCGTTATGTGATAGATGGCCTTTCTGGTGGATGACCTATCCAATTAAAGGTATTTGAGTCTAGTTTCGAACGTTTCAAACCGTTCCTCATTTGGACATTCCTACAAGAAGTTATGACCAAATTACCAAAGGCTGGAGGAGGAGCCTACGGATGCGAAGCATCCGAGGCCGCGTCCGAAAGAGAGGCTAGCAGTGAAGTGCTGTCATAGCATCTAGGTCCGCATCCGAGCTTCAAAGAGGAGTGAAGTGGGGATGCGAAGCATCCGGGGCCGCATCCGAAACCCAAAAATCTGGGCCTATAAATACAAGGTCGGGGAAGGGGGATATTTTGAGTATTTGGGGGTTAGGGTTCTTGAGGTGAAGGGACGATTTTGAGCTCAAATCAAGTCCAATCAACCAAGGTAAGTTGTTAATGATGTTTTGGGTTGATTATTACTCAATATACATCATTTCTAACATCATTTTTACATCCAAATATAAGATTTCATCATCAAATCCTCAAGAACACAAAAATCACCAAAGTTGTAATTTTTCAAGATTGATCTACTAGAGGTAATTCCAATGCTTCAAACTCGTTTAATATGAGTAGTTAGAAGTATTTGTTGCAAGTTTTAATGGTTGAAAGATTGGATTATAAAAATCTAGTTCATGGCATGAATAGTACTTTTGAGAAAATAAGAGAGAAGGTGAATGGTAATCTTGGCGATGAAATTTATGAATATATTGAACCTATGGGATTTGTTACTAATATTGGTCTCATTGGATGTTGTTCTTGTAGATTGAAGTTGATTAGTGTAGTGCATCATTGTAGTATCATTAAGGGAAGAATTTGAGGTATGTTGGCTAAACTTTCTCTCTTGGAATTGAATTCCATAATGTTTCCGTGAGTTTCAAAGTATGGGCTGCATATTAAAATGTTGTGCCTTGAATCGTATTTCAAAAGAAAGCTAGTATGCCAAATTGTGTGAGAAAATCTCAATATCCTAAAGACTCTTAATTGCTCATATGTGTACCTAAAGTCTCGATTGGGAATGTCTTATTGTTGATAACCTATAAAGATGGTTGGAAGTGAAATCAGTAAATTGGGAATATAAAGTGTGGCCAACGTGCCAATAGTGAAAGTTATACTTGTGACCAATGGTGCCAATGAAATGAAATAATGTGAGAAAGATTATGAAATGAGCTTTGACTCAACTATTCCAAAATTGACTTCGACAATATAATCGGCTAAAAGTTTATGAACTCAAGTGATGCCCATATGTGGCTATTTTAGCTAATGCTATGCTTTATAAGTAATTTTCAATGTGCTTTGCATTCTTACATATTAATGAGTGGAAATTGTGTATGATTTTAATTTGTGCTTTGATTGCCAATCATTTTACTCCATTTATTGGAAAGGAATCGATTATGTTTAAAGCCTTCATTACTAATGAACTTAAAGTTATGATTTTCGGAATATTCTACTTGTTGATAAGTATGATGATGATCTATGAAAGGGAAGAAATGAAAGAGTGAAATATAAAATACGACCATTGCACCATGAATAAAGAATCATATGTTTGGCCAAGAGAGCCAATGAAATAATGATGTTGTAAGTAGTTGAAAGTACGGATTAGGTGCTATGTGATGTGAAAGATTATGAGACGTGCGTATTTGTACTTTTGTTTCCAATGTGTTATGAAACCCTATGGACGGTCTTTGAAACGCATAGGTATATTGTGTCATGAAACCCTATGGACGGTTTATGAAACGCATAGGTATATCGTGTTATGAAACCCTATGGACGGTCTATGAAACGCATTGGTATATTGTGTTATGAAATTCTGTGGACGGTCTATGAACGCATAGGTATATTGTGTTATGAAATCCTGTGGACGGTCTATAAAACACATAGGTACATTGTGCTATGAAATCCATTGTGATATGAAATCCTGTGGACGGTCTGTGAAATGCATAGGTGCATTGTGTATAAGAGGTATCGATGTACGGTATGAATAAATACTATAGACGGTCTATGAAACGCATAAGTGTATAATATGATATGTGAACACTATGGACGATCTATGAAACACATAAGTGTATAATATGATATGTGAACACTATGGACGGTCTATAAAACGCATAAGTGTAAAATATGATATGTGAACACTATGGACGGTCTATGAAACGCATAAGTGTATAATATGATATGTGAACACTAAGGACGGTCTAATGAGACACATTATTAATGCAGACAATAGTTGCCCCCTTTTGTTGTCCTTGTTTGTACATGTTGTTTCAATTACATTATATTATGTGTTCCACATATAGATCATATGGGCATTCTATTTTGAAAGAGGATTTCTAGCTATACATACTAGTGCTATTCGACAGTACTTACGTCCCTTTTTCCGGGGGCGCTGCATCTTTAATGGATGCAGGTGGTTCTACAGCAGGTGGCATTGATCAGTGATAGCAGTACACTCCTTTCAGTCAATTTGGTGAGCCCCACTTCATTTCGGGGTCATATATCTTTTGTTTCTCATGTACTTTCTGTTTAAGGTATAGCCGGGGCCTTGTTGCCGGTATTTCTATATTATTGTTCAGTTGTACTTAGAGGCTCCGTAGACAGGTTGTGGGTAATATTTGATGTTGGGAATTGGATTAGAACTGTTGGTATTTGGCAACATATTTTTCATTAAATCTATAAACTCGTACTATTTCGAAAATATTGAATGATATTGTTAATGGGAATGAATTGGAAATGGTTACTGAATCTCTTCAGTATTTGATTAACGGAGTATATCTCCTCTTTATTCATGAATGAATCTGGGTAGAATGAAATATAACAGGCTTGCTCAGCCGGGTTTACTCGGTTGAATGCCGATCGCGCTCCTCGGTTTTGGGGCGTGACAAACTTGGTATCAGAGCCTAAGGTTTTATAGTGTCCTAGGATGTCTCGGAGCCGTGTCTAGTAGAGTCCTTATTATCGGTGTGTTGTCAACCACATCTATAATTAGGATGCTACATGGGCATTTAGGAATAATACCCTTCTTCCATGTCCTCAATCGTGCGATAAAGCTGATTGTAAGATTGTTCCTCCGTTAACTGGTGCCTTACTCTAACTTTCAGTATATGGCGCCTAAAAAGAATACAAGAACTGGCCAAGGGGCCAATGTCACCCTGGGAGTGGCAGTTGATCATATAATTGATGATGCGGGTGGGCACCCAAGGAGTGAGGATATTCCTCCAGTTTCTACACTGCCTGTTTCTACTACAACTGATCAAACTACACCTATCCCTACACCTACTGAGGGTGCAACGGTCCCTCCGACTGGTATTCCAGTTCCACATCCAGCTCCAGCTTTCGATTATGGTGTTTCTGATGTTGATGTTAGGGGAGCCATACAGATGTTGGCACAGATAGTGGCTTCTCAGGCCCAGAGATCGAGTGTTGGGCCTACTTTTTCTAGTCAGCTAGGAGATTCTACTAGTTCCAGGGTGAACGGGTTTCTCCAGTTGGATCGTCCTGTGTTCACGGTTACTAACCTAGAGGAAGATCCCCAGGATTTCATTGATGAGATGCACAAAACTCTCAGGGTTATGCGTGCTACTGAAACAGAGGCAATGGAATTGGCCTCCTACCACCTGAAAGAGGTGGCATATTCTTGGTTTGAACTATGGGAGGAGTACCGTGAAGAAGGGAGCCCTCCGGCAAGGTGGAGTGAGTTTACCGATGCTTTCATTAACCACTTCTTGCCTGCTGAAACTAAGGCGGCCCGTGCCGTTGAGTTTGAGAGCCTAAGGCAAGGTAACCTGAGTGTATGGGAGTACCATATGAATTTCGCCCACCTGTCTAAGTATGCTATTTACATGTTGCCCACTATGGAGGCTAGAGTGCGCCGGTTTGTGCAAGGACTTAGTCCCTTGGTAATTAATGAGGCCGCTATGGTTGCCTTGAATTCTGATATGAATTATGAAAAAATGGTGGCGTTTGCTCAAGCTACAGAGGATCGAAAGTTAAAAAGAAAGAGAGAGCTAAATAATAACAAAAAGACCCGATTCACGGGCAATCTTAGTGGCTCATACAGTGGGGGTAGTGGTGGAAAGGCATTACATAGGAGAGTGTCATCCAGACCCACGCAGTCAATTGCTCAGTCTTCAGCTAGAGCACTACCATCAGGGCTTGATCAGAAGTGGTGGGGCCATTGTAACCAAGGCAACCATGGGTCTAATCAGCAGGTCCAGTCAAATGGGGATTCTAAGCTGAAACAAAGGCCCCCATGTCCCAAGTGTGGGAGGCATCATTTGGGGGTGTGCCGACATGGCACGGATGAATGTTTCGGGTGCAGAGTCAGGGGCCACCAGCTAAGGCACTGTCCCAACAGTCAAGGGACAACAAGTAAGTCACTCAACCCCAATATTAGGATATCCTAGCTATGTGGTTTCACTTGTGAATGTTTCATATTCTAATACATATCATGAGCATGTTGAATTGAAAGACAGATTCGTCGTATCTCTAATCCTCTCATATAGGATCAACTATTGTGAAGGGTTAAGCTGTTAGAATGATAATAATATCCCAAGTGCTCAACTTTTTTTTCATCCTCGTAGGCTTGTGGCAGAGATTCCTTTTTGCTAGTTATTGTTAAGAGCATAATGCAACTTCATGTATTTTGAAACCTATATCACATTCAGGGTGTTAGAATATTCTCATTTCAAGTTAAATTGATTTTTCCCTACACTCCAGGAGGCGAGTATCACATAAGTGTTATCTCTCTTTAGGCCTACTATTGCCAAACAAGGCATGTATGGAATGAAACAATTGTTGTTGTCCTCTTCATGAATCATAGCTTTCCAAGAATAACTGACACTAATGTCTTTATCCTTCCGATTATACCTCCCATATGCCACATGTCTAAAATCACTCATTTATTTAAATCTCAGAATCATGAACATGGTACCTACATTATCAATGCCTACTAGGCAACTCTATGCCTCATGTGTCGAATCAATGATGTCATCATAATGATTAACAATGTCATCACTATTGGTAGTAACCTTCATGTCTCTTAGGATATAATCTCCTGAAATATCATGCTCAGTACCTTGATTGATTTTTGAATAATTTTAGCCAATCTCGAACCTCGTTGTTTATATTTATAGAAACCAGTGGGGTTGAAGGCTCAAACATGTCAAAGAAGAAGCATCATCTCGTGATCAAATATATTGGATAGAAAGTTTTATGGTCATATTCATGCTAGCACATCTTAAAGTAATTGTTGGAGGTTGCCAAAGGTTTAGTTTGGGTGTTTGGAATGGAAATTTAGATTTGAAGAAAGTGAACGGGTTATTCTCAATATGTCATCCATGAGGATGCTATGTGAATTTTTAATAGAGGTAAAGTATGTGTAGTCACACTAGGCCTTATGAAGTCTTGAAGAAAATAGGCCAAACTATGAGAATGATGTTTCCCTATTATTGACCTCCGTTTACCCGGAGTTTCATGTGTCTATGTGTAAGAAGGTAGTTGGAAATTCTTTGTCTATCATTCCGGTGGAAGCTAGAGAAGGTGAAGTTAATGAATAATTGGCTTATGAGAGGTATCTATTTGTCATCCTTATTAGATAAAAATTGGGAGTTGAGATTGCCTCCGTTAATGTGTTATGACGAAGTCGGTAAGTCGAGGAGGCCACCTTGAGGGCCAAAAGTGTTATATGAAATAAAATGTTCTCACTTGAGTGTATAGTCAAATGATGGTGATTTGAAAGGTACTTTCTATGTGATATAATTTAAATATGTGCAGCTCATGTCCAGATATCACTCTTGATAATATGATGAGATTTGTGATGTTGATATACATGGTGATGCTATGTCGAGTTGTGGATGTGTTGATAGGATGATTTTGGAGATTCTTTGACAGGTGGATAAACCCAGTTACAAGGGAAACTCTGTCGAAATTTTTATGAATTTGTAAAGATAGCCAAATTTTAAGGGCCATAAGTAAGTTAAAATTTTGGAAAAGAAGTATGAGATCGATGTAGTCAGAAGTGCCTATGTATAATGGTTGGAGGTAGAAGGATAACTCTATTCTTAGAAGTGACTTGTCAAACATTCGAGGACGAATGTTCTTAAGTGGGGGAGAATGTAACAACCCAGAAAATTTTGAAGTACTTGAGCGCTAGTAAGAAAGTTGATGTGCGCTCATTATATTATTTTGTGTGCAGACAAGGACTTTTAATATGATGGATATCAATTAGATATGATAATAAGTGTACGGGGCATATTATAAGCAATGTGGGGTCTAAGGAGAGCCCTAAGTCCAAGTTAAAATGAGAATTTCATAATCGACTAAAGTTCCAAATGAGTACGCACAAGACCAAATTTTGGACGAGCATATATACATATATATATATATATATATATATATATATATATATATATATATATATATATATATGGAGTTATGTGGTGGATGACCTATCCAATTAAAGGTATTTGAGTCTAGTTTCGAACGTTTCAAACCGTTCCTCATTTGGACATTCCTACAAGAAGTTATGACCAAATTACCAAAGGCTGGAGGAGGAGCCTACGGATGCGAAGCATCCGAGGCCGCGTCCGAAAGAGAGGCTAGCAGTGAAGTGCTGTCATAGCATCTAGGTCCGCATCCGAGCTTCAAAGAGGAGTGAAGTGGGGATGCGAAGCATCCAGGGCCGCATCCGAAACCCAAAAATCTGGGCCTATAAATACAAGGTCGGGGAAGGGGGATGGATATTTTGAGTATTTGGGGGTTAGGGTTCTTGAGGTGAAGGGACGATTTTGAGCTCAAATAAAGTCCAATCAACCAAGGTAAGTTGTTAATGATGTTTTGGATTGATTATTACTCAATATACATGATTTCTAATATCATTCTTACATCCAAATATAAGATTTCATCATCAAATCCTCAAGAACACAAAAATCACCAAAGTTGTGATTTTTCAAGATTGATCTACTAGAGGTAATTCCAATGCTTCAAACTCATTTAATATGAGTAGTTAGAAGTATTTGTTGCAAGTTTTAATGGTTGAAAGATTGGATTATAAAAATCTAGTTCATGGCATGAATAGTACTTTTGAGAAATTAAGAGAGAAGGTGAATGGTAATCTTGGCGATGAAATTTATGAATATATTGAACCTATGGGATTTGTTACTAATATAGGTCTCATTGGATGTTGTTCTTGTAGATTGAAGTTGATTAGTGTAGTGCATCATTGTAGTATCATTAATGGAAGAATTTGAGGTATGTTGGCTAAACTTTCTCTCTTGAAATTGAATTCCATAATGTTTCCGTGAGTTTCAAAGTACGGGCTGTGTATTAGAATGTTGTGCCTTGAATCGTATTTCAAAAGAAAGCTAGTATGCCAAATTGTGTGAGAAAATCTCAATATCCTATAGACTCTTAATTGCTCATATGTGTACCTAAAGTCTTGATTGGGAATGTCTTATTGTTGATAACCTATAAAGATGGTTGGAAGTGAAATCAGTGAATTGGGGATATAAAGTGTGGCCAACGTGCCAATAGTGAAAGTTATACTTGTGACCAATGGTGCCAATGAAATGAAATAATGTGAAAAAGATTATGAAATAAGCTTTGACTCAACTATTCCAAAATTGACTTCGACAATATAATCGACTAAAAGTTTATGAACTGAAATGATGCCCATATGTGGCTGTTTTAGCTAATGCTATGCTTTGTAAGTAATTTTCAATGTGCTTTGCATTCTTACATATTAATGAGTGGAAATTGTGTATGATTTTAATTTGTGCTTTGATTGCCAATCATTTTACTCCATTTATTGGAAAGGAATCGATTATGTTTAAAGCCTTCATTACTAATGAACTTAAAGTTATGATTTTCGGAATATTCTACTTGTTGATAAGTATGATGATGATCTATGAAAGGGAAGAAATGAAAGAGTGAAATATAAAATACGACCATTGCACCATGAATAAAAAATCATATGTTTGGCCAAGAGAGCCAATGAAATAATGATGTTGTAAGTGGTTGAAAGTACGGATTAGGTGCTATGTGATGTGAAAGATTATGAGACGTGCGTATTTGTACTTTTGTTTCCAATGTGTTATGAAACCCTATGGACGGTCTTTGAAACGCATAGGTATATTGTGTCATGAAACCCTATGGACGATTTATGAAACGCATAGGTATATCGTGTTATGAAACCCTATGGACGGTCTATGAAACGCATTGGTATATTGTGTTATGAAATTCTGTGGACGGTCTATGAACGCATAGGTATATTGTGTTATGAAATCCTGTGGACGGTCTATGAAACACATAGGTACATTGTGCTATGAAATCCATTGTGATATGAAATCCTGTGGACGGTCTGTGAAACGCATAGGTGCATTGTGTATAAGAGGTATCGATGTACGGTATGAATAAATACTATGGACGGTCTATGAAACGCATAAGTGTATAATATGATATGTGAACACTATGGACGATCTATGAAACACATAAGTGTATAATATGATATGTGAACACTATGGACGGTCTATAAAACGCATAAGTGTAAAATATGATATGTGAACACTATGGACGGTCTATGAAATGCATAAGTGTATAATATGATATGTGAACACTAAGGACGGTCTAATGAGACACATTATTAATGCAGACAATAGTTGCCCCCTTTTGTTGTCCTTGTTTGTACATGTTGTTTCAATTACATTATATTATGTGTTCCACATATAGATCATATGGTTATTCTATTTTGAAAGAGGATTTCTAGCTATACATACTAGTGCTATTCGACAGTACTAACGTCCCTTTTGCCGGGGGCGCTGCATCTTTAATGGATGCAGGTGGTTCTACAGCAGGTGGCATTGATCAGTGATAGCAGTACACTCCTTTCAGTCGATTCGGTGAGCCCCACTTCATTTCGGGGTCATGTATCTTTTGTTTCTCATGTACTTTGTGTTTAAGGTATAGCCGGGGTCTTGTTGCCGGTATTTCTATATTACTCTTCAGTTGTACTTAGAGGCTCCGTAGACAGGTTGTGGGTGATATTTGATGTTGGGAATTGGATTGGAACTGTTGGTATTTGGCAACATGTTTTTCATTAAATCTATAAACTCGTACTATTTCGAAAATATTGAATGATATTGTTAATGGGACTGAATTGGAAACGGTTAATGAAATCTCTTTAGTATTTGATTAACGGAGTACATCTCCTCTTTATTCACAAATGAATCTAGGTAAATGAAATATAACAGGCTTGCTCAGCCGGGTTCACTCGGTTGAGTGCCGGTCGCGCTCCTCGGTTTTGGGGCATGACACTAGCGCTTGGCCAGGATTCGCCCCTCCTGAGTCTGACATACCAGCAGTGAGCGCAGGTACCTACTAAGTGCGAGTGCCGAGAGAGAGTGCCGAGAGCGAGTGCCGAGTGACTGGGAGGACTGAGCGGCTGTGAGGACTAAGTGACTGTGAAGACTGAGTGGCTATGAGGATTGAGTGACTGTGAGGATTGAGTGACTGAGAGGACTGAGCGAATTGATTCTCTTAGAGTATGCATATGGTTTTATCACTGCGTTGCATTACAGTTGGCATGCATACTTGGCATGTAGGCATTGAGATGTATTTCATCATATTGTACGGCATTGTGACATTCATGACTTCACATGCACATTGACAAGTAGGCATAGAGATGTACTTTCCTCATGCCATCTGATAATGAAACAACTTATCTGTTGTTGAAAATTTTAGGAAAAATCACAGTTTTTAGATTTACTCATATTTCGGTGATTTCGGTGAAAATTTTGGATTTTACTGTTATACTTGAAAAACATGCCTATTTTTCAGAACTGTGAAAAATCTGAGCATCATATCCTTGAGTTATTTCTTGTACTACTTTTATTATGTTGTTATGAGTTGTTGTTGGCTATTAGTGTTGGACTCTGACCGTGGTCCACGAGCTGAGCATCATATCCTTGAGTTACTTATTGTATTACTTTTATTATGTTGTTATGAGTTTTTGTTGGCTATTGGTGTTGGACACTGACCGTGGTCCAAGCTCGTCACTGCTTTCAACCAAATGTTAGGTTTGTTACTTATTAAGTACATGGGGTCGGTTGTACTCATACTACACTTTTGCACCTTGCGTGCAGATTGTTAATGCTGATGTTGCTGTGCATGGAAGATGTACCCGCGTTACGGTCATTGCTGCCTCTTATTCTTTGTAGCTTTAGAATTATTAATCTGTTCATGTATATTTCAAACAGATGATATATTTATTTCCTACCAGCTTTGTAAACTCTAAATCTTAGAAGCTCATGATTTGTACTACCAATCCTTGTTAATTGGCTAACCTAGCGGGTTGGGTTAGGAGCTATCACGACTAGTCAGATTTTGGGTCGTGATGAGTTGGTATCAGATCTCTAGGTTCTACAAGTCATGAGCAAGTGTCTTGTAGAGCCTTGCGGATCGGTATGATGACGTCCATACCTATCTTCGAAAGGCTACATGGCATTTAGGATAATTTCCCATCTTTCTTTCCTTATCGTGCCATATTGATTCAACTTGAAACGTATCTCTTTGAATTCCTTCCACTCACTCCTATGCGTATATGAGCGCTCAGTATCAACTGTGCATCGACGACTTGTGATTCCATGGATGAGGTGCAAGATGCGTTCTACTGTGTATGGAGTTGGGCCAGTCTGGAGGACTTGAGGCCGGGTTTTAACCGTAGCTTGGACTCAGTAGTTTTAGTTATCTGAGCATGTGCTTTGGACTTATATGTCTGGTAGTATCCCTATGAGTGGGATTTATGGCTCGATGAGTGGTTGGATAGCTAAATGATAATTATGTTGTGATGGTGGGATGTGTCCAGATGATTTTGATATGACGGGAAGATTTTGCTTGGGATGTGAAAGGACTATTGGATGCTCCATTTCTGTGGATATGTCATACGATCTAGAGTTATGGGGATTTTGAGGGATTGTTTCATATTATTTCATTTTTGGAACGAATTTGATTCTCATGCCTTGTTGATAAGTTCAGAATCAGAAATATTAAGTGATTGCGTAGCAGTTGTGGCTGCAAAAGGGGTATAAAGAGATGTCAGTTTGAGGCTAAGCAGGTGGGTTATCACCTACGGGGTAATCTACGGATGTGCGATCCTTATGATATTTTATGGAGGCTTTCTTTTCTACCATTGGGTATAGGTGTTGTGATTTGAGTTTGGACTAAATTGAGGAAGTCGACTTGACTGTCACAAGGATGAATGCGAGCTTAGCAGATGATTTTGAAGTATTATATGGTTTGTGTTACATGAGCTTATGAAAGATTTAGTTAAATCTCACTGTGGTATTATGGGAGTTATAGAGTATGGGCATTGTGAGTTATCAAGTATTTTTATCTATGGCTTTGAGCCAAGTGGGGGAGTTTGCTATCGACGACTTGATTGCATGGTTACATGTTGTATTGAATTTGGCCTGAGGCATACTTATGGATCGGTTATGACTTGCAGCGGTTGGTTTTGAGGATGACTTAAGCAAGGAAATTTCTGGATGCATGATGTTATGGACATATGGAAGTCTCGGGAATGGTTTAGGGTTGTTGTTTGTGATGGATGTAATGTACTAATAAAAGGGATTTGCTTAGTTACGTTAAGGCAGGGTTACTTCTTTGGGTGTTGTGCTAATGGGGCATAGATCATTCGACCCCTTTGGGCGGTGCAATTGATATTTGGTAGAGTGGATGACTCTCGAGGGGGTTATAATGGATTCAAGATTTATAAATGGCAATTGAGAATTTTTCGGATTTGTATATGGCTAGAATCTGAGATTTACATTGGATGGTGTTGAGACTTGCGGTATTTCTATATTATTATGGATTCTACATTTTAGTATCAAGAAGGTGAAGGAAACATCTTTAGATTCACAGAAGATCTCTTCAGAGTGGGTGTCTCGGTTGTGGTACTTTTGGGGTGCTTAAGAGGGAATACAATGGCTTATGGGCCTTCGGGGCAGTTTGCGTTTATGCTAGGATCTCTTGCGGTGAGCTTTGGGTAAGGATCGTGGTGTTCTGACAAGGAGAAGTGTCACCTTGAGGGTAATTTGGAAGGAACTCTGAGGAAATAGGATGACTTGGTAGTAGGTTAGATCAGTATAGTAATGGTGTGCTCAGTTCTTTTGGTTCTTATGATGAGTATGGTGTGTTTGGTTCTTTTGTGTCAATACTCTTGGATTTGGCGACCTGCGTGGCTTGGTTGAGTTAGAGGGATTCAGTTTTGATAGTTTGGTTATGTGCAAATGGATTTCAAAGTGTTCTCGATAGTTTCTACCACGGTTTGAGATAGATATTTCCTACCAGTGTGAGGAGCATGTTGCGTATTGTGATTTTCTACTGAATGGGATCATGTGAAAGGTTCCTGACTAATTGAGTATGTAGTTTGCTTGTGACTCAGAGTTGATAATGAGGTTCTCGTATTTTCATATGATGGCCTAATAGAGGCGGCGCGTGGTGTGAGATTGGGATTTGCATGTGCAAGTATACGATTCAGTTTCAAAAGGAAGGTCATGAGCTTATGTAGCACAAACGATTTCAGATGTTGGCACTATTTGGTATTACCTAAGAAGAGTGTACATTCAGAAGGCGCACTGAGTTTTGACTTACAAATGCTTCATTGGTATTGCGGTACTCGCCTGGTTGATCGACTGCTGATATTCAAATTTTTGCTATGTAGCATGGAAGAATTATAGAAGTATTTCTCATGGGGATGATTATGTATGATAGATGTGTTAGTCATTCAAGTGGCGGAGTTGGGATCGGCTATGGTGATTCATGTGTTCTATGGATTTGGAGACTGGAAGATCTCAGAAGTAGATTGTTTCGAGGTTGCGGACTGTGAAGATGTGGCTAAAGTTAGCTAGATGGTAGTACGTGCTATGGTTAGGTCGTTGTGGACTTTTTGTGGGCTATTTATCCATTTGGAGATGACCGGAGTTGATTTGGAGGCCCATTGGTAGGCCCAATAAGGACGTGTATTCTACACCATTATTGCAGAAAGGCATGTCATTCGGTTAGACTGAGCTTGTTTGTATTCTGATATGTTCTATGTGTTACTCTTCTATGCTATGAGAGGTTGTGATTTGTTGGTTATATGCACTCACAATGTGGTTCTGCACAGGCCTTGTAGCGAAATTTGAGCGAGATGGTTATTAGGGTATTGAATGGTTGATAGCGCCTTGGTTATGTTCTTTTCGGGCTGTGGTATAAAGTGTTATTCGCTTTTCCATGGTTATGGTTATGCACTTGCGTACTTGATGTTGAATTGCTTGTGGTTGTTGGTTTTGAGCATTTGGGGCTCAAAGTATTTCATATGGATCGGTGTTTGGATGGGTCACGTATTGCAGCGGGGTTATGATGGGATATGATCCTTTGTGCTAGATTCATGTATTTTGGTTCTACTATGTATAATGGGTTCATAGCATTGCGGTTGTGGTGGTACTTGTTGAGCTTACGGAACGGTTCTCTCAATTGAGACATTTTCCATTTTTGGGTGCATTTGAATCGTTGCGTGTTGGTGCATGGATTGCACGGTTTATGGCTTATGGTTGTATTGGTGTGGCAGGTCAGTAGAGTGGCTGTATTTGATGAGATGAGGTCATTGGACCTAGAATGGGTACTATCGGATTTGATTACAGTATGTATGGAGGAATAATATCAAAAGTCGGCTTAGAATTTTGGCTTTGGTTCTTGTCGGACGAGAGAGGGATCTATGACTTGTTGATCTGATAAGTGGTTTTAAGTTTCTGCGTGTTTCTTTTATCATCGGCAGTGTACGAAGGTTTTAGAATGAGGTTTTATTTGATATGAGGTTTATTACCGGTACTGGGTTTGTTTTGAGCAGTTATTATGGTCGAAAATTATCGCTACGAGTATGCGAGTTATGTGATATATCAAATGATTACATCTTGAGTTATGGATATGAGTTGTTACAACTTATTCAGACTTATACAATATGTAGGTGCGAGATTCGGGTCTTGTAAGGAATTCCGGATGTTGAAAATTGGGTTCTAAGGTTTATGGGCTAAGATTGAATTAAGGATCTTAAGTTATGTTATGTCGCCAGGTTTATATGGATTGGGATGACATGGGATCACCCCCCGAGTATGTGCATGGTAAGGTTACACGGCGATTTGGTGGCTTTGGAACGACTCTTGGCACGTTCGAGGACGAATGTATGTTTAAGTGAGGGAGAATGTAACGACCCAGATGGTCGTTTTACGCATTTGCATTCCATTCAGCTATTTGAAGTCTTGAGTAGCTTCATATGATATATTATGACTTGTGTGAATCGTCGGGTTTTGGTTTTCAGGTTATTCAGAATTTATTTGGAAGAATGATTCTCAACTAGGAAGCTTTAAGTTGGAAGAATTGATCAAGTTTGACTTTTTAATACTTGACCTCGGATCAGAGTTTTGATGGTTCCATTAGGTCCGGATAGTAATTTTGGACTTGGATGTATGCATGGATTTGCATTTGGATATTTCTAGAAGGTTTCGGCACTAATTGGCCAAAGTTAGAAATTTGAAGGTTTGGAATATTCATAAGTTTGACCGGGAGTTGACTTTGATAATATCGGATTCGGATTGTAGTTTCGGTAATTAGAATAGCTTCGTTATGTCATTTGGGACTTGTGTAAAAAATTTGGGTTCATTCCGGGTTGATTTGATATGTTTCGACACATGTTTTGGAAGTTAAAAGTTCAAAAGTTTATTAAGTTCGATTTGAGGTGCGATTCATGATTTTGATGTTGTTATACGTGATTTGAGGCCTCGAGTAGGTCCGTGTTATTTTATGGGACTTATTGGCATGTTCGGACGGGGTTCCGAGGGGCTCGGGCGTGATTAGGATTGATTACAAACCATTTTTCTTCATATTTGCATTGCTTGTTTCTGCTGAAGTCTGGTGCACCAAATGATCTTCGTGATCGCGAAGTTGGAGGCACGATCGCGTAGAGAAAAAATTGGAGTTAGGCAGTTTCTTATTCGCGATCGTGATTGGATGACCGTGTTCGCGTAGCTTGGTGTTGGATAAAGTACGTGTTCGCATAGTGGAGGCCGCGTTCGCATAGAGCTGAGGCGGGAAGCTGGGAGCTGGAAATTCTTCAATGCGTTCACGTAAGATGGGACGCCTTCGTGAAGGTTGGGCGCATGTTTGCTTCGCGTTCGCATGGGTAATTTTGCGATCGCGTAGCGTATTGTTGTAGGCAGTGTAGTTTGTTCTTCGCGATCGCGAAGGTTGTTCCGCGATCGCGATTCATTAATTCGTCCATAGATTATAAGTACTATATTTTCGGGGGTTTCGGCCATTTTTGCATATTTGGAGCTATGGAGCTCGGATTGAGACGCTTTTTGAAGCGATTTTCATCATATGGATTGGGGTAAGTGTTCTCTACTCGATTTGGACTATATTTCATGAATCTATCCTCGTTTTTGGCATTTGGTTGATCATTTTAAAAGAGAAATTGGGGTTTGTTTTCTAAAATTTCATAAAGTGAATTTTCGAGTATTGAGCATCGATTCGGAGTCGTATTTGAGTGAAACTAGCATGGTTAGACTTATAATTGAATGCGTTGTCGGATTTTGTGAGTTTCGTCGGGTTCCGAGGTGCGGGCCCGAGTTTATCGATTGAGTTTGTTTCCTTGGGTATTATTTGATGTATTTGAGTTGCTTTTGGCTAGTTTCGCGCCGTTCGGAGGTTGATGCACGCTGGATGTCATTTCTAGAGTATTGTTTGACTTGCTCGATATTGGATTTGGCTTGTTCGAGATACGTAACACTTCTAAAGAAAAAGACGAACGCACTGCACAGGAAAAGAAAAACTAACTCTGTGGCCCGCTTCGCCAAACATCAAAAGGTATTAAAATGTGTGTTTTCAAATTATATAATTATTAGAAAAAAAATGTTCTTTCTCATCGATATCGGTATGCGTATTCTCAATAGAAGCCTGATTTAGAAAAAATCAGCACCATTGCATATATAATATTTTAAGAACGATAAATATTGAACTAGATTAATTTTGATGTAGATGTAGCAGATAAGCTCCGTGTAGAGATATAATGTTTTCTAATGTGATTTACTTTATATATGTGTGTGTAAATACAAATCATGAAAATTTTCTATTAGTATCAAACTAGAAAACCAAATTAGTTTTTTTTTTAAATCATAGATTGGCTTACCAACTAGCCAACAAAATTATGCAATAATATAAAGCATCTTTTTCATTCATAAATTGATATTATACATATTGGATAAATTGTGTTGCGAGTCTCAAATTACGAGATTCGTGCTAAAATAAAGGAAAAAATAGAACTTCACAACAAAATTAATACACCGTAAGTACAACTAAACTAAGATATCAAAAGAAGATAAAATACTAAGAGAATAAAGGATAAAACACATGAAATGCCAAGAAACTTTTAATGTGATTAGACACTATATTTAATTTGTTATATTAGTTTTAGAAAAACAAATACGAATAGTTGGGCCCGTGCTAATAGAGATGTGTGCGCGTTCATACCCAACTAGTTTGAGAAGAAAAAGTATGTATAATGGATCAGGATGTATTTACGAGGATTAGTTACGCCAAAATATTATTCTATCACTTAAGAAAAATTACACTCTTGAAAGAAACAATTAAAACGCAAAGCTTTATATAAAAGTTTATAACTCTAAATGAAGATATTTTACAATAAGGGTTGAACGCCTTTATGCAAGATTGCAAAATCTAAAAAGTATGAGTCACCAATCGTTGTGGAACTATCACGATCCAAAATTCCACCAAGTCGTGATGGCAGCACCTAACCCAAATCGCCAGATATGCTAACCAACATATGATATCACTGTACAAATAAGACTACAAAATCAATACAGCTTTTCCAAGATCGGGTAGTACAAGTCATGAACGACTAAGAATAAGAATACAACTCTAATTTGAAGAAAGATATATCATCTGTTTAAAAGTTACATAAATATGAATATAAGTCCTAAACTACCATGAAGGAAAAAATAAAGGAAAAAATATAAGTTACATGTATCATCTCAAATTACGAGATTCGTGCTAAAATAAAGGAAAAAATAGAACTTCACAACAAAATTAATACACCGTAAGTACAACTAAACTAAGATATCAAAAGAAGATAAAATACTAAGAGAATAAAGGATAAAACACATGAAATGCCAAGAAACTTTTAATGTGATTAGACACTATATTTAATCTGTTATATTAGTTTTAGAAAAACAAATACGAATAGTTGGGCCCGTGCTAATAGAGATGTGTGCGCGTTCATACCCAACTAGTTTGAGAAGAAAAAGTATGTATAATGGATCAGGATGTATTTACGAGGATTAGTTACGCCAAAATATTATTCTATCACTTAAGAAAAATTACACTCTTGAAAGAAACAATTAAAACGCAAAGCTTTATATAAAAGTTTATAACTCTAAATGAAGATATTTTACAATAAGGGTTGAACGCCTTTATGCAAGATTGCAAAATCTAAAAAGTATGAGTCACCAATCGTTGTGGAACTATCACGATCCAAAATTCCACCAAGTCGTGATGGCAGCACCTAACCCAAATCGCCAGATATGCTAACCAACATATGATATCACTGTACAAATAAGACTACAAAATCAATACAGCTTTTCCAAGATCGGGTAGTACAAGTCATGAACGACTAAGAATAAGAATACAACTCTAATTTGAAGAAAGATATATCATCTGTTTAAAAGTTACATAAATATGAATATAAGTCCTAAACTACCATGAAGGAAAAAATAAAGGAAAAAATATAAGTTACATGTATCATCTCAAATTACGAGATTCGTGCTAAAATAAAGAAAAAAATAGAACTTCACAACAAAATTAATACACCGTAAGTACAACTAAACTAAGATATCAAAAGAAGATAAAATACTAAGAGAATAAAGGATAAAACACATGAAATGCCAAGAAACTTTTAATGTGATTAGACACTATATTTAATTTGTTATATTAGTTTTAGAAAAACAAATACGAATAGTTGGGCCCGTGCTAATAGAGATGTGTGTGCGTTCATACCCAACTAGTTTGAGAAGAAAAAGTATGTATAATGGATCAGGATGTATTTACGAGGATTAGTTACGCCAAAATATTATTCTATCACTTAAGAAAAATTACACTCTTGAAAGAAACAATTAAAACGCAAAGCTTTATATAAAAGTTTATAACTCTAAATGAAGATATTTTACCATAAGGGTTGAACGCCTTTATGCAAGATTGCAAAATCTAAAAAGTATGAGTCACCAATCGTTGTGGAACTATCACGATCCAAAATTCCATCAAGTCGTGAAGGCAGCACCTAACCCAAATCGCCAGGTATGCTAACCAACATATGATACCACTATACAAATAAGACTGCAAAATCAATACAACTTTTCCAAGATCGGGTAGTACAAGTCATGAACGACTAAGAATAAGAATATAACTCTGATTTGAAGAAAGATATATCATCTGTTTAAAAGTTACATAAATATGAATATAAGTCCTAAACTACCATGAAGGAAAAAATATAAGTTACATGTATCATCTCAAATTACGAGATTCGTGCTAAAATAAAGGAAAAAATAGAACTTCACAACAAAATTAATACACCGTAAGTACAACTAAACGAAGATATCAAAAGAAGATAAAATACTAAGAGAATAAAGGATAAAACACATGAAATGCCAAGAAACTTTTAATGTGATTAGACACTATATTTAATTTGTTATATTAGTTTTAGAAAAATAAATACGAATAGTTGGGCCCGTGCTAATAGAGATGTGTGTGCGCTCATACCCAACTAGTTTGAGAAGAAAAAGTATGTATAATGGATCAGGATGTATTTACGAGGATTAGTTACGCCAAAATATTATTCTATCACTTAAGAAAAATTACACTCTTGAAAGAAACAATTAAAACGCAAAGCTTTATATAAAAGTTTATAACTCTAAATGAAGATATTTTACAATAAGGGTTGAACGCCTTTATGCAAGATTGCAAAATCTAAAAAGTATGAGTCACCAATCGTTGTGGAACTATCACGATCCAAAATTCCACCAAGTCGTGATGGCAGCACCTAATCCAAATCGCCAGATATACTAACCAACATATGATGCCACTATACAAATAAGACTGCAAAATCAATACAACTTTCCCAAAATCGGGTAGTATACGTCATGAACGACTAAGAATAAGAATACAACTCTGATTTGAAGAAAGATATATCATCTGTTTAAAAGTTACATAAATATGAATATAAGTCCTAAACTACCATGAATAAGTGGTAGCTTGTATCTGGAATACCGGTATGTCTTCAATGCAAGGCTTCGACCGCCACAACAACTCCGTAGGTGTAGATATATAGTATGAGTATAACCGACCTCATGTACTCAGTAAGTATCTTGACTAATCTCGGTGAAGTAGTGACGTGATTTCTAAGTAAAAACGATACTCACTTAGTATAACATGTGCAACTCAATAATATGTATAATACAGAGAAATATCCAAAGAGACAGTCACAAAATAGTTGTTATCTAATAAAGGTGTGCAACTAGGATATATGTAATAAACAAGCTTTGCCAATTTAACAGATCAAGCAATTACGACTTACACCAACTCCGCACATATAAGAGATATACACCAAGTAGTGTGTGCTCAAATACTCATATATGAATGTAGAGTGTATGTACATAACAATGATCTACTTAAATACTCATATACTCATATATGAATGTAGAGTGTCTGTACATACGACTTGCAAAGTTTGGTTGTAATCTGAAATATTTAAGTGTGGTTCGGACGCGTTCGGCGAAATTCAAATATTAGAAAGTTAAGAGAATGATCTTCACATTCGTTTCTTTGAGCCTTTGGACAAGTTTGGATAATGTATTTGGACTTGTTGCTATGATTGGACGGGGTCCTCTGGGGCTCGGGTATTTTGGGGAAGGTTTCAGACCATTTCGATTGGGTTTTGCATAGCTGATCTTCTGGTGTTTTGATGTTCTTCGCATTCGCGATCAGTGAGTTATGTTCACGTAGAGTATTTTTGTTGACTGGTGATTTGTTCATCGCGTTCGCGATAAAGTGGTCACATTCGCGGAATACTGTGGGTGATGGCTATCTCGTTCGCATAGTTAGCATTCGCGAAGTGTTGGTGAAGGTTGGTCAACAGCCTTTCGCATTCCCGCTTGGTCTGTCGCATTCGCGATGAAGGGTTTTCAGGTGCTAGGTTTTGGTTCTTCGCGAACACGGGGCTGAGGTCGCGTTAGCATAGCGTTCAACTAGGCAGTATATTTAAGTTGTTATTTTCGAGATTTTACACATTATTTCATATTTTGAGCCCTAGATTTCGAGAAGAGAAGATTTTGATGAGCAATTTTACTACTACCTTGCAGATAAGTAATTTTCACTTGGATTAGATTTTATATATTGATTACCCGTGGATTTCTACACCTAAAATATAGAATTTTAAAAGGAAATTTGGGATTTTTGCCTACACTTTAATAGAGTGTATTTTGTAAATTTGAGTACCAATTTGGATTCGGTTTTGGAAATTAATTATATACTTGGACTCGATAGGTTATGTGTCATCGAATTTTGGTATTGATTTCATATTTCGGGCACGTGGGCCCGGGTTGACTTTTATTGACCTTTGAAAAAAATTCTAAAGATCAAAACTTATGAATTGGGATTACTTCCTATGGCATTGTTCACTTCCTTGGATGATTTTTGGTTTGGATTTGTGCAATTGGAGGGCTAGACCAAGGTTTTGATGTTATTAGAGGTTGAAGACTAGCCCGGATGAGACGAGTATCTTGCCTAAGCTTGGTTTGAAGGTAATTTTTCTGTCGGCTATGATATTTGTTATGTGCCCGGATTTGCATTTAGATGTTTCTAGGAGGTTTCGGCACTAATTGGAAAAAATTGGCAATTTAAAGGTTTGAAAATTTTCAAAGTTTGACCATGGTTTGAATTTATAGCTATCAGGTTCGGATTTTAGTTTTGGGACTTGGAATAGGTTCGTTTTGTCATTTCAAACTTGTCTACAAAATTTGGTGTAATTCGAAGTTGGTTTGGTAGGGTTTGGACACATGGTTGTGTTTTTAGCAATTCTTGAAGTTCATTGTGAAATTCATGTGTTTTGGTGTTCGATTCTTGGTTCTAGATGTTATTTTGGTATTTTGATCGCGCGAGCGAGTTCGTATGATATTTTTAGACTTATGTTTATTTTTGGTGTAGAGCCCCGAGTGCTCGGGTGAGTTTCGGACGTGTTCCAGAGTTTTACTAGAAGGTTCAGATTTGCTGGTGTTTCTGATCTCGCATTTGCGAGATGAGGGTCACATTTGGGACTATCGCTTTTGCAAACATGTAGTCGCATTTGCGAAGTGGTTGGGGACTGGCAAGCTTCGCATTTGCAAAGCCAGCCTCGCAAATGCGATGGTGGCCTGGGTTGTTGGTAGTTCACTTTTGCGAACATTTGACCGTTTTTGCGAATGTCCTGTTTTCGCATTTGCGACCGGTTATGTTGTATTTGCAATATGTGCAGAACTGTTCATGCTTCGTTTTTGCGAAGTAATCTCCGCTTTTGCGAGGGTGCAAATACAACATCTGCAGCTTGTTTATAGCTGAGTACTTCGGGACTTAGCTTTATTTTATTATATTTTAAACCCTAGACTCGGTAGGAAGTAATTTTGTGGAGAGATTTTCAGACCAAACTATTGGGTAAGTGATTATAATCAATTTTTAATTATATTTCATGATTATATACAAGATTTAGCATCAAATTCATGAGAATCTAAGAGAACATTTTGGGGATTTTTCTTTATGTTTTGAAAAATAAAAATTTGAGATTTGAGAGTTGAATTGGATTCGGATTTGAAAACCAAACACATATATGAACTCTTAGGGCTATGGGTAGTCGAGACCTACCCTTCGACTCGGGTTTTGACCAGACGGCCCGGGCTTGACTTTTGTTGACTTTTAGAGAATTGTATAAAGATCATAGCTTTATTAGATGGAATTGGTTTCTCTTGCATTGTTTGATATTATTAAGTCGTTATTGGCTAGATTTGAGCCGAGCGGAGGTGAATTTTGAAAGGAAAAGCTATTTTGAGTATTGATTTGGCCTAATTGAGGTAAGTATCTGGCCTTACTTTGTGTGGGGGGGAGGGGGAAACTACCCCTTAGGATTTGGGTTGATTATACTATTTGAATTATGTGAAAGACGTGTACATAAGGTGACGAGTGTGTACACGGGCTTATAGTGGCATTGGACCGGTTTAGACTATTAGGCTTCTTTCTTGCATTTAATTAAAGTGGTTAATACTTGTTCTATCTTTTATAGTCAAGTTTACTCTCACCTTCTTTAATTGTTAATTACAATTACTTGTTGAATTCATGCCTTATCCGTTACGTGCCTTAATTGTTAATTGATTCTTTATAATTAAGCCTTTATTAATGAACCGGCATTACTTGCTATTTGACTTTGTGAGTCATCATGAAACTATTTTATCCGTTTGTGCCCTTCTTTGTTTAGTTTTTTTATTTCGTTTAATTTTATGATACGTCGTAGTTGGTTTTAGTTTGTTTGTTGATATTCGGCTTAAAGTAAGCATATTTTTATGTATATTGCCTCGTATTTTGCTCATGTATCGCAGCTTTCGGATGTGTAATATAATAATTTTTACTAATTTATGGTATTTCTATGTGTAGGAATCATCCGGAGGCAATTTGGGACGAATGTGCGCGAATTAAAGCGAAAATGGGAAGAAAAGGGGAAAGTGCATAGTATAGCGCAACATGCAGCGTGGGGCGCTACCTGTGGCGCACAAAACAGAATGCTCAAAAACCCAGCACCAAGGCTTGCGCCCCACGCTACCCTGGGTGCTGGTGACATAAAATTGTCCTATTTTACCCGAGACTCGGTTATTTTGACCCAATGACGCCCCAACTCATATAAAAGCAAACCTAAACCTATTTTGGCAAGGGGGACGCTACTTTGAGAGAGGAACAAAAGTACGAAACACTCGGGAGCACGGATTTGATCAGCTTTTTCATTCTTCTTCTAGTATTCATAGATTTTAGGTTTGAAAATATTATTTTGATGATTGTTTTGAATATGAGTGGCTAAGAACCTTATTATTTTGGGGTCATAAGTGATACATGACGTTTGAAGTTTAAATTGACGAGTTGATTTTATCATATTGGGTTGTTTATTTAATTCTGTTCTTAATTATTTTGTTGCATAGCTAACACTAAAATACTATCTATGAATCTAGAGTTGAACTCGAAAGTGGAAATTCTAGATTTCATGTAGGATTAAATAGGGCAAGTTCTTGAACACGGGCATTGGGAAACGAATTCGCAATTAGGATAGAAATATACCAAATTGTCTTGCTTGGTTGAAATACAGGAAGTGTAAATGCGTTCTTGTTAGTCTTAATTCCATAGATATATAGGTATTAAGTTAGCTTGAATAGGCGAGTAAGAACTCGATAGATTCTTACGAGTAACATTAACCCTATAAATCAACAAACTAGATCAATCAATTAGTCAGTTTAAGCCAAGAACGCAACAAGATTGCTAGCTAGCCTATGACCCTAGAATAACCTCTCCTACTGAATTTATTCCAAAATCGCCTACGTGTTTTAGTCGATCTATAGTTATTTAACCACTTGATAGTTTCTTTGGTAGTTAATTAATCACAGACACATTTTGTGAAAAATATCTTCAACAGATAAGTTGTTGAGTTTGAATCAGTCAAAAGTTAACCATAAGTCTCTGTGGGAACGATTCTACTCACTACTTTATTACTTGACGACCACGTATAGTTGCGTGTGTGTTTGGTCACAACAAGTTTTTGGCGCCATTGTCGGGGACTTAGAAATTAGCTACTTGTCTGAGTTAAGCTTTTATTAGTTATTTGTTCAGGTTTTAATTTTCAGTTTGCCTTATTTGTGTTAACACATGCTCTTCTCTTAAATGCGGAGGAGTAGAAGCTCAAACAACCTCCTTCCTCTTGATCCTGAAATTGAACGAACATTTCACAGGGTGAGGAGGGAAGTAGAATCTAGAACTAGAACAGAAAGAGATTTGGACATTGTAGTTCAACCACAACCATTAGAGATGGCAGGTAATGAAGAGCGCCCGGTCATAGAAGCCGCAAGGCCCAATCTTGCTTATATGACTTAGGCTATTGTGAAGCATGATATCACGGTTCACTTTGAACTCAAATAATACATGGTACAACTGATTCAGTCCACAGGGCAGTATGTTGGTCTATCTCATGAAGACACACAGTGGCACATTCAGAACTTCCTGGAAATTACGGATACATACAATTATCCAAACGTTTCCAAGGACTACGTCAGGCTGACATTGTTCCTTTTGACTACTGGGGGAAACAAAAGAATGGTTGCAAAAGGAGCTCACGAATTCGATTCACACTTGGGATGATCTAGCAAGAAAATTCTTAATCAAGTTTTTTTTCCATTAAGAAGACAAAGTCGCTGAGGAGCCAAATTCTTGGGTTCCAACAACGGGATGGCAAGACTCTTCGTCAAGCATGGGAAAGATACAAGAAGCTACTCATAGACTGCCCACATCACTGTCAGACTGATGAGGCGTTGGGTCACACTTTCGTTGATGGGTTGGATGAGACATCGAAGATGAATCTTGACTCAGCTTGTGGGGATAGTTGCATGGCAAGGCCGTATAGTGAAATCCAACTCCTGCTAATGATAATAATTGGCAAGGAGATGGGGAATCACGAAGAGCACTTAAATAGAAGGCAACCAGTGTAATTGAGCTTGATGATTTCTCAGCCATGAGAGCAGATATAGCGAAATTAGTAAATTAGATGAATAGAATGACAATGCACCAAACACAACAGATGCAACATGTGCAGCGGATGTCTACTTGCTACAAATTATGTAGTGACGGTCACACGAGTGACATATGCCCCAAGAATCCTGAATTCATCTATTATGTAGGGCAAGAGAGTAGAGGTCCGATAAATCAGCATGCACAATATGGGAACACTTACAACATAAATTGGAAGAATCATTCTAACTTCTCATAGGGTGGAAATCAGACAACTCAGAATCATTATAGACCCCAAGAAAATTACAGTCAACCTCAGAAGCCACCCCAGCAAGCAGATGAGAGTACGAATGACCTGTTGAAGAAGTTGTTTCTTGACAATCAACAATTCAGGACCGATTTCAGAAATCTTGAGAGACAAATGAGGCAGTTAGCATCAAATCAAAATACTAGGCCGGCAGGCGCTCTTCCTAGTGATACAGAGAAGAACCCTCAAGTTAATGCAGTCACACTCAGAAATAGGAGGTAATTAGAAGAAGCGACAAAGAAGAGAAGAGAAGAGATAAGCCTATACTTGGGGGGGGGTTGATTCCTAAGGAAACACACGAGTCAAAGAAAGATGATGCAAGTTCAGAGCCAGTGAGTGCTGCAAGGCCACCACCACCTTTCCCCCAAAGATTATAGAAGAATAATGATGATTACATGTTTAACAAATTTCTCTCTATATTAAGCCAAGTTCAATTAAATCTTCCATTGGTGGATGTACTTCGTGAAATTCCAAAATATGCTAAGTACATCAAAGATATAGTGGCTCACAAGAGGAGATTGACTGAATTCGAGACAATTGCACTTACAATGGAGTGCACTTCGAGGGTCCAAAACAAGCTCCCTCAAAAGCTTAAGGACCCTGGCAGCTTCACCATTCCTGTGCAGATTGGTAATATTGATGTGGGCCGTGCTCTTTGTGATTTAGGGCGAGCATAAAGCTGATGCCCTTGTCCTTGTTCAAGCAATTGGGTTTGGGAGCTCCATGACAAACCACTATGATGTTGCAACTAGGTGATAGATCCATAGCCTATCCTGAAAGAGTGATTGAAGATGTGTTGATGCAAATTGGGAAATTCATCTTCCCAACAGACTTCATTATCCTAGATTATAAGGCTTATAAACAAGTTCCAATCATAATGGGATGACCTCTCTTGGCTATAGGTGATGCAATTATTCAAGTAAGAGAAGGAAAAATGATTATGAGGGTGGACAACGAGGAAACAGTTTTCAATGTCTACAAGGCGATCCAACTTCCCCACCATTATAAGGATCTCTCTATGATATCTGTTGTGGGGCTGGATGAGAAACTTATAGACACGAGTGTATATCTAGATGATTCTCTAGAGAAAACACTCATGTTGTTTGATAGCTTGAAGATTGATGATGAGGTTGAAGAGATAATGCATATACTAGATGCATCTTATGTCTACGTGCATGGATTAAATCCCTTTGAGCCCCTAAATAGGCCAAGTGGGCCTCCACCAAAGTTGTCGATTGATGAAGCTCCAAAATTGGAACTTAAACCCTTTCCCCCTCACCTTCAATATGCTTATTTGGGTGGTTCTTACACTTTACATGTTATTGTTTCTTCTGACTTGTCTAAATTGCAAGAAGAAAAGCTGTTAAGAGTGCTATGTAAGCACAAACGAGCAATTGGGTGGACAATGTATGACATTAGAGGCATTAGTCCGGCCTTATGCATGCATAAAATCCTCATGGAGGAAGGACACAAGCCAAGTGTAGAGCATCAATGCTGCCTAAATACAATTATGAAAGAGGTGGTAAGAAAAGAAGCGATTAAGTGGCTTGATGCAGGTATTGTATTTCCAATCTCTGATAGCAAATGGGTAAGCCCCGTCCAATGTGTGCCTATGAAGTGGGGGGGATGACGGTAGTGGTTAATGAAAATAATGACTTGATTCTCACAAGAACTGTCACTGGGTGGAGAATTTGCATAGATTATAGAAAATTAAACAATGCCACCCGCAAGGAGCACTTTCCCCTCCCTTTTATTGACCAGATGCTTGATAGATTAGCTGGACAGGAATACTGTTGTTTCTTAGATGGCTATTCGTGGTATAATCAGATTGCTATAGCCCTAGAGGAAAAAGAGAAGACTACATTTATGTGTACATATGGCACGTATGCGTTCAAGAGAATGGCTTTCGGTCTCTGTAATGCACTTGCGCCTTTTCAAAGGTGTATGATGGCTATTGTTACTAGCATGGTTGAAAGATTTGTAGAAGTTTTCATGTATGAATTTTCTGTATTTCGATACTCTTTTGATAATTGTTTGATGAACCTTGATAAAGTGCTTGCTAGGTGTGAAGAGACAAACTTGGTGCTAAACTGGGAGAAGTGTCATTTCATGGTACGAGAAGGTATAGTCTTGGGGCACAAGGTGTCCAAAAATGGTTTGTTGGTGGACAAGGCAAAGGTGGAGGAGATTGAAAAATTGCTCTGTGAAGGGCATTCACAGTTTCTTGGGCCATGCAGGTTTTTATCGTAGTTTTATTAAAGATTTTTCAAAAATGTCTTCTCCTCTGTGCAGGCTTCTTGAGAAAGATATCCCTTTCAAATTTGATGATGCTTGTCTGAAAGCATTTGAGGAGCTGAAGAAAAGATCAGTGATTGTGCCAATTATCATTGTCCCGGATTGGGCGCAGCCATTTGAGTTGATGTGCGATGCGAGTGACGTCGCAATCGGAGATATTTTGGGGAAAAGAAGGGATAAACAATTTCACTCAGCTATAAGGTATTTGTTTGAAAAGAGAGACGCCAAGCCAAGGCTGATTTGATGGGTTCTCCTCTTGAAAGAATTTGACTTAGAGATCCGAAATCGAAAAGGAACAGAGAATCAAGTGGCTGATCACTTGTCCACATTAGAAAATAGGAACCATGTAGTTGAGGCGGGTTCGATCAAGGAAACCTTTCCAGATGAGCAGTTATTGGTCGTTACCTCGAGTGCAGCCCTCCGGTATGCAGACTACGTGAATTTTATTGCAAGTGGGGTGATGCCACCAGAGTTGACACCCGATAACAGAAGAAGATTTGTACATGATATGGGGCTCTAATTGTGGGATGAGCTATTCCTATATAAGCAGTGCACAGATCACTTGGTACGAAGGTGCGTTCCAGAGGAGGAGATGACTGAAATATAGCATGACCGTCACTCTCCTCCATACGGAGGTCATCACGGTGGGGATAAAATCTCCCAAAAAGTGCTGCAATCGGGTTTCTATTCGCCAAAATTGTTTAAGGATGCACACGCATTTGTTAAAAAGTGTGACAGATGCCAAAGAACCGGAACAATCATGAAGAAGCACGAGATGCCTTTGCAAAATATTCTGGCAGTGGAGCTCTTCGATGTTTGGGGGATTGATTTCATGGGACCGTTTCCAAACTCTAATGGTCACAAATACATGTTGCTGGCAGTCGACTATGTATCTAAGTGGGTGGAGGCCATTGCTGTTCCTACTAATGACGCAAAGGTAGTGGTTAACTTTGTAAAAAAGCACATCTTCACACGCTTTAGGACTCCAAGGTTTTTGATAAGTGACGGAGGAACTCACTTATGTAACAAGCTGTTGAACAACGTTCTAGCAAAATATGGAGTTAAGCACAAGGTTTCCATCGCCTATCATCCCCAAACGAGTGGTCAAGTGGAAGTGTCAAACAGAGAGGTGAAGCAAATTCTGGAGAAAATGGTAAGTGGAAATAGAAAGGACTGGGCCGGAAAGCTTGACGACGCATTATGGGCGTATTGAACTGCATACAAGACCCCCATAGGAACCTCTCCATATAAGTTGATTTATAGGAAGGCGTGCCACTTGCCAGTCGAGCTTGAAAACAAAGCCTATTGGGCGATTAAAAATCTAAATATGGATATGGACTTAGCCAGTGAGAAGAGGTTGTTACAGCTCAACGAGCTTGATGAGTTTCGATTGCATGCGTACAAAATTGCCAAATTGTATAAAGAAAAGACCAATAGGTGGCATGATAAGCACATCCAACATCGCGAGTTTGAGCCAGGTCAAGAAGTTCTCTTGTTTAATTCGAGGTTGAAGCTTTTTCATGGAAAGCTTAAGTCTCGATAGGCGGGTCCTTTCGTAGTGATTAGTGTGAAGCCTTATGGAGTGTTGGAATTGTGTGATACGTGTTCAAGTGGTACCTTCTTGGTAAATGGGCAGAGAGTAAAACAATATTGGGGTGGTGATATTGCATGTCAAAAGACCTCGGTGGACTTAGCCGAAGCTTGAAAACTACATTGTGTCGTGCCACGATATTAAATCAGGCGCTTGTTAGGAGGCAATCCAATTTTTAATGCTTTCGTAGCTAGCTTTTTTTTTAGTCGGAGTAGACTAGATTTTTTGTTTTCTTTGTAGTATAGAAATCATAGGCGAGAATGGTGTGGGGCGTGTATTATGTATGTATTAAGTGTTCGGGTAGGGGGGATGTTTATAATAATAAAATCCGAGAAATAGCGCCCAGGCCAGCACCCCACGGTGCCTGAGGCGCACTTTCCAGAATCGTCACAGGCCCCAGTGCCAGGCTTAGCGAGGCGCACTGGGCTGGGGTCACCAAGTAAGGTAATATTATTTTTTTATTTTTTCTTTCTTTTTCGTTTTCTTTCGACCCAACACCCATTAACCCTACCCAACTTCCCAAATATACTCACATACTAACCCATACCCAATAATCCAAACCATTCCTCCATCTAAATTAAAATAACTCTAACCCAAAACCCCACTTTCTCTCTCCCCGTTACTCTCAAACACACCCCTCTGCCCGCCTCTATCTCTTGTTCTCTTTCCCTCTCTCTAATTCTCCATTGTTGCTTGCTTGTTCTCATCTCTGACTCCAAGGTATGTTCTTCTTTTTCTCTCTTTTCTTGTATTTTAGTAATTTCTAGTGTGGTAATAGCCCCTCCCCCTTCTCAAACGACCCCCACTTCCCTAGGTCTCTTTTACATGTTATGTTGTTATGGTGGGTGGCCCTAATGTGCGCGAAATTGGTTGCAAAAATTGGTTATGATGTTGTATATGAAGTAGTGAACTACAATTCCCTCTACTTCATTTAAAATTAGGAGGGCCACCTTGTTCCACCATTGTTGAAAAAAGAGAAACAAAATTGATGCCTACAATGTGTTTGCTAAAATGCTTGAAAGAGTGAATTGAACACCGGTGAAGTCTGAGTAGCCGAGTGTAGTTGTATATGATGTTGAGAGAAGTGTGGGGGTGTTTGGGGGTGGTTTTACCTAATCTGAAGCTCGTGTTCCATGTCACCCTACCATAATCACACTACCCACACCTTGTATCATGTGGAATGTGTCTTGTAGACTCTTGTTAGAAGTAGTTAGTGTATTATACTAGTTGTAGTACTTTCGCCTCAAGGATTACTTGCTTGCACTATGACTAAGTCATGGCCACTTTCAACTACTTGACTTGTATGGCATGGGGAAGTCTTGAGTACCCATCGCTCTGTGGTGCAACGTTTGTGCACTTTGAACCACTATTGTGAGTAGCTTATGTGTAGCCTTCGGTTTTAAGTGTTAGGTCATATTTGCCTCTTACGGTGACCTTGGGTGAATTTCTTGATTCATTCTCCTATTCGTGTTTATCGTGTGTAGGTTTCTATGGCTCGTGACAGTGACGCCAAAGGAAAAGGAGTGGGAAAGTCCTCCACTACTGCTCCCCCTCCCAAAACACGCAAGAAGGATGAAGGTTTTTCCTGGCATGCTAAGGGAAAGCGGGTTTCTAGCGGGTCAATGAAGGCACCATCGGGACCAAGGCCTCATTTGGATCTAGTTTGTGATGATGCCATCCATTGGCATAGGGACTTTGTGCCATATGGGCGGTACGTCTCTGAAATGGGGATTAATGTGAAAGCTTTGGTAAAGAACTTCCCGAATGTGCTTGCTCGATTGGTAGAAATGAATATGGATAATCTCATAGAGTGCCCGGTCCATGCAAATTTGATCATGGTGCGAGCAATTTATGCCAATAGGAACGGGGACTTGTTCACGTCATGGGTCCGCTAAAAGGAGATACCAATGGATAGGCAGTCTACGAATTTTTGGGAGTTGATAGCCCTAACCCACGGAGGCTACAAAAGTTTGTCAAATACCCAAGCTACCAGGCGATATGTCACACTCTTTGTGGCATTGATTCTAATGCGAAGGGGAAACGAACTAAGGGGGATGCCCACCTTGAGATGATTCGCTTCGACTTCAACAAGACTGCCAAGTATGGCAAAACTTTGTGCAGGCTAGATTGATGCCCGTTGAGCAAAATAGTGAATGCACTCAAGCTCAAATGTGTGTGATATGTTTTCTGATGACTGGGCGACCTATCAATGTGGGTGAGATCATGCTAGGGGAGATGGCCCGCACCCGTTTTGGGAGAAATATCAAAAGTTTCTTCTTTGGCAACCTCCTGACGCAGTACATGCTCTCCCTTGGGGTACCGAAGTACCCTTGCTATGATGAGGTGGTGGAGGCACCAAAGGCATTGCTATACATTACATCCTTATTGGAGTATATGTCAAAGCTAAGCCATGCTGCGAGGAATGAGAGGGACGAAAACTTCAACAAGTATCTTTATAGTTCCCTCAATGTGATAATGAGCACGCTAGGGGTGTCGAATATGGAGCATATGCATCTACGCAATGATCTGTCCAGTTCTTCCAAGGAGATGTTGGGAATTGCACCGGGCAGTCCTGTTCACCCACCTGAGGATGAGAACACCCACAAAGGATCCGATGATGAGGATGAGATTGGTGATGAAGTCACGTGGCCCATGGCTTTGGTGCCCCTAGGAGTGGATGATGATGATAAGCCTGGAGCTATGGCTAGTGGGCATTCTGAGGAGGAGGATTCTGACTAGCAGGGAGTTCTTTCCTTCCACCTTACTTTGTTTTGAATTTATTTATGCATCGGAGACTATGCATTATTTAAGTGTGGGGTGGGGGAAATACTTCCTGACTTGTAATTGTATAAATATTTTTAGCTTAGCTTAGCTTAGAACTCACATAGCCTAATTAGCTAGTAGTAGAAAAAAAATCAGAAAAAGCTCAGACTTTTCCCGACGATGGATCTGTTGGACAACTTTCTTGAGGGATTAAAGTCCGATTAAAAATACCAAAAATATTTTCTTTTATATTTTTAGGATAGTTAGGTAGTATCCCTTGGTTTTTCTTTGGACGCCAGTTCTTTTCCAAGGGTATAGCTCGAACCGGGTGTTTTGTTTTGTTTTTTAGGAGTAGAATAGGAAAACAACTGAGGTGCTGTGAGATACCTTTTGACATGTTTTGTGCTGGCACATTAAGCCATGGCATGCACTCTGTCTTCCTGAATATTTGATTTGAATTGTAATGCCTTAGTAAAATAAGTAGCCTACTATATGACGCCTTTTTCTCAGTTGTTTGACTTGTATGCCACCTAGTGTATTATTGCTTAAAAATTCTCAACTATCTATGCTTGCTGGACTTGAGAGTTGAACAGAACCGTCTTGATTGAGTCATGTGCAATGTGTGTGTAAGTATTCGTGGTATTCTGTGCTATCCTGTGTAGTCTAGAACTTGCCCCGTATGTTAATCGAAGCGAAATCATTAAGTTGTGCTAGTCTAGGAGATGACGTAGGTGTTTCTTGCTTGATCATAGAGGTGCTTGCCACTCACAAATAAAAAATTTCCATTGCTAGCCCCTTTGAGCCTATACACCTTTTCTTTGGCACCCATACTACAAGTTGTATCCCTATTGTGTTTTAATTTAAGCTTGTTGAACCTTTACCTCCGAAGGCACTTAAGCGCCAAAAGAAGTAAGGTAAGAGATTTGGGAAGTGGATTTCAAGTGGAACCATGGAAAGGCTCATAAGGTGCACTAAAGTCGTAAAAAATACCACTAGCCGATGAGCCTTAATGTATGGAGTGTGTGTAGGAAAAAAACAAAAAAAAAAGACAAATAATGTTGATATAAAAAAAAAACCACACAACTCCTAATCTTAATTATGCTCCTAGTGGGGATGTAGAGTGCTTAATTTAAGAAAGGGCAAGATTGAGTGTGGTTTGGGGCGAGTGAATTGGTTGAGAAAAAAAGTGCTCGATTCTTGCATTTAGTGTATTAAAGTACTTAGGAGGGTTAGTCACTATTCCTAAGATTATCCTACTCATCCCTTAGCCTACATTACAACCTTAAAGCCCTAATTGATTCTAGATTTGGCTAGCTAAGATTAGTACAGATGTACACTACGGGCAAGCTTATGGTACGACCACGGGATGCACATGAAATTCTTTGTGAGAGTGAACTAATTTTGTTCAATTGTGTGATGTCCTTAATTTATGTTCAATGGCATATTTGAATGTATGGCCTACTTCTATATTCACTCTTTTGCTTGTGGTGGGGGCACTTGGTCTCATGAAGGATTGGTAATGTTGTAAACTTCTCTTGTTGGTGAGTGCGCAAGTTGAGTGTGCTTAGTAGTAACAAGTCGACTCTTGAGGTAGGGTGGTTATGGATAGGTTGTTTGAGTTGTTTAAATCGCATTATGTATACTTGGCTTCTTTAAAAACGGGAAGAGTGTGAAATTCGTGTGTTCATGCTTGATTGTCGGTATCGACCATAGTCAAAAAGGTAGAGTGTGTGATTGAAATAAATTTGAATTGCTCTTTCCTAGTGAGATGCACGTTTTGGGGGTATTGATATAGTTCCATTGCTCGAGGACGAGCAAGAGTCTAAGTGTGGGGTGTTGATATTCGGCTTAAAGTATGCATATTTTTATGTATATTGCCTCGCATTTTGCTCATGTCTTGTAGATTTCGGATGTGTAATATAATGATTTGTGCTAATTTGTGGTATTCCTATGTGTAGGAATCATCCGGAGGCAATTTGTGATGAAGGTGCGTGAATTTAAGTGAAAATGGAAAGAAAATGGGAAAGTGCACAGTGTAGCGCCACAGGCAGCATGGGGCGCTAACTGTGGCGCACAAAACAGAATGCTAAAAAACCTAGCGCCCCACGCTACCCTGGGTGCTGGTGACGTGAAATTGTCCTATTTAACACGGGACTCGGTTATTTCAATCCCAAGACGCCCCCAACTCATATAAAAGCAAACCTAAACCTATTTTGGTAAGGGGGATGCTACTTTGAGAGAGGAACAAAAGTACGAAACACTCGGGAGCACGGATTTGATCAGTTCTTTCATTCTTCTTCTAGTATTCATAAATTTTATGTTTGAAATATTATTTTGATGATTGTTATGAAAATGAGTAGCTAAGAACCATATTATTCTGGGGTCATGGGTGCTACATGAATGTTGATGTTTGAAGTTTAAATTGACGAGTTGATTTTATCATATTGGGTTGTTTATTTAATTATGTTCTTAATTATTTTGATGCGTAGCTAACAGTGAAATACTATCTATGAATCTAGAGTTGAACTCGAAAGTGGTAATTTTAGATTGCATGTAGGATTAAATAGATCAAGTTCTTGAACACGGGCATCGGGAAACGGATTCGCAATTAGGATAGAAATTCACCAATTGTCTTGCTTGGTTGAAATACAGGAAGTGTAAATGCATTCTTGTTAGTCTTAATTCCAAAGACATATAGGTATTAAGTTATCTTGAATAGGCGAGTAAGAACTCGACAGATTCTTACAAGTAACATTAACCCTGACAATTAACAAACCAGATAAATCAATTAGTCAATTTAAGCGAAGAACGGAACAATATTGTTAGCTAGCCTATGACCCTGGAATATCCTCTCCTGCTGAATTTATGCCGAAATAGCCTACGTGTTTTAGTCGATCTCTAGTTATTTAACTGCTTGATAGTTTCTTTGGTAGTTAATTAATATCAGACATATTTTGTGCAAAATCTTTTGAACAGATAAGTTGTTGAGTTTGAATAAGTAAAAAGTTAATCATAAGTCTCTGTGGGAACGATACTCTACTCACTACTTTATTACTAGACGACCACATATACTTGTGTGTGTTTGGTCGCAACATTTGTTTAATGCATATTGTTTAGAGATCGGGTTGCACGCCACAATGGTATTGAAATTATATGTAATGATATGATATGGAGCGATATGATTGTTTGTGACAGTAAAGCTATTCCTAGTTGTGATTCTCTTCGTACATTTTATATTGGAACAGTTTATCGGATGAACGATTATTATTATTTCTTAAATCATTTCATTATATTTTGATCATGTTTGGGTGACTGTCGGTATTCTAGTAATGGAACGATAGTGAGTTCTTGTGTGAGTCATGCATTCTACATGATTTATTGTTTTGCTTTAACATGCCAATCTGTGCCTCCATTATTTTTTGGTAAATTTATTATCAAGGTGAATTTACGTGCATGGGTCATTATATCATATTCGGTTGATTTGGTTGTAACTTAGGGGTTTTAAATAAAAGAATTTTTAAGGTGATTTACTTATGTGACTTTCCTAATAAAACTCGTTGTCTCACTCGGGGCTTTACTATTTTAAATGATTATCATATTTTTACTTTAATTGGGTCTTCAAATTATATTCATCACCCTATTTGATGTTTACTTTACTTCAAATTGTTACCATGTTTTACTTTTAAAAGATTTTATATTTAATTCGTTAATTTAATTGATATTTTACTTTGTTTAAACAAAATATTTTTACTTATTTTGTTGGTTTCTATACTAAACCCATCTTATACTCTATTTTGTATAACTTGTACTTATTTTACTTTATTTGATTTAGAAAATAAACTCATTATCTCATTTAACGCCTTAGTTTATTCCAAACTATTATTATGGGTTATTGTGTTTAAATATATTTCTCGATTATTTTAATTGATATTTGGTACGAATACAATGTACATGGTAGCATGTGGGCCTTGCCGTGCGAAGGTGATTATTATTATGGGCACGAAGTGCCGGACGGGAAGATTTGAAAATTTGACTCATAATTTGTGGTTACGAGGTGTGGTGCCTCGGGGTAATTCTCGTGCAAGTCCATGCGTTAAGAATGATTTGATTAGTTGAGTTGTCATCTACTTTCCTTATTTAATTTCATTCATATCTCCTCTGTGTTCTGATTATGTTGCTGCATTATACCTTTTTTTTTTCTTGCAGCTATTTGTGCTTCTATTATTTTCATTATTGGTTGTAAATCAGTAATCTTTATGTTATATCTTGCACAGGTTTCAATGCCTAGTAGGTGGCTTGACCTGGCCTCATCACTACTCTACCGAGGTTAGGCTTGATACATATTGGGTACCGCAGTGGTGTACTCATGCTATGCTTCTGCACATTTCTGTGCAGATCCGTGTACTCTGATCGTGTTGTTGAGAGTTGTGTCTACGCAGCGAGAGACTTCAAGGTATACCTACTTGAGGTTCGCAGGCCTCAGAGTCACCTTCAGATATTATCTTTACTGCTGTTTATCTTCAATTCAGAATAGTAGTATATTTAGAAATTCTAGAGTATGTCATTAGAGCTTATGACTCCGTACTACCAGTTTTGGGATTGTATGTTTGATTTTGGTTCAACTATGTTATCTCAGTTATTAATTAATGCATTGTAGTTAAGTTGGTTAAACTTTGTTAGTTCTCAACATGTGTTAGGCTTACCTACTCCTAGTGACTAGGTGCCATCACGATTTCTAAGGTGAGATTTTTGGGTCGTGACAAGTTGGTATCAGAGATCTAGGTTCATAGGTGCTACGAGTCATAAGCAAGATTAGTAGAGTCTTGCGGATCGGTACGGAGACGTCTGTACTTATCTTCGAGAGGCTACAAAACTATTAGAAAATTCCACTTATTTCATTCCTTATCGTGCAACATTGATTCAACTTGAAATGTATATCTTATATTCCGTTGCATCCACTCGTGTATAATATTGCGCACTTGGTATCACCTATGTATTGATGGTTCATGATGCTGTGGATGGGCTACGAGGGGTCCATGGATGCACGATCATTGTCTCGGGGTGTTCTTCAGGCTGAGGATGGGGATGTGTTGAGAGATCTTTCAGTTGTTCACGAGTGGAGTGCAATGGATTCTGGCATCTGGTTGGTAAATACGAGCTTATGAGGATTTAATTGATTGCCTGGTTGTTGTGATCTTGGTAAGGTCATGGGAGAATGTTGATTTGAGGATAGTTGGTGGTCATGTGTTGTGCATGGGAAATCTATTCAGGGAAAGGTACATATTGTCATTCAAGGCACTTGATGAAACAGACTTGACTGTCACAAGGTTGGACATGCGCTTAGCAGGTGATTTGAGGTGTCTTACAGGCTATGAAGGTTTGTATTGTGGATCATTGAATGTTATGTCCTATGGCTTTGTGCCAAGTAGGGGAGTCTACTATTGACGATCGAATTGCACGGTCATGTGATGTATCAGTCTTGGTCGGGGGTATATATGTGGTATCAAAGGTTATACATGCGGTTTCAAATCCAAATCGTGCTATATAGCTGAGTCATAAGAGTTTGAGCCAGGCCTTATGTTTGCTAATGATACAAAGATGCTTGCAATTAGAAATAATACAGCTAGCAAGAGGGGCTAACATAACAGCAGGTAAGGACAATAGTAGAGGGAGAGTTCTCGACGACGTGGCCCAGTTTGAGGCCCTATCAGATCATGCATACCATATGTGCAAATTTCCTACTTAAGACCCTATGATGGGAATATCTAACAAACCCCATGAATAGTAGGCCATCGGAGTATCAGAAGGTAAAAGTATAAGTTTCAACAGGTAATAGAAGCAAGGTGAAGAAGGATACGAGGTACCTAGTTAGTGAAGATTATCAGTATTTACAATTCGGGCAGAGAAAAATAAGCATTCTGAGTTACCTTAAACAGTAACATATATATGTACAATTTGCCACACCCATCTCAGTTATGCCCCATGGGAGCTAAATGATATAGTTTAAGAGAATGATGGGATATCAGGATACAACTGGGGTTAGAGTAACCCAAAATGGTGGTTAGATTGTTAACGTTAGCTATCATTTTTGAAGCATATTGCAAATGTGGTAATAGTTCTCCTTGTTGGATACCTAGGTGGTGCACTCTTGAATAGTACAGTATGATATGAATACAAGAATGTTCAGAAATTTCAGAAGATAGGCACCAGGATCCTAGAACAGATAAATATTTACCTTAGTATGACTTCCGCCCCGAGTAAAGTGGGAATGTATAGACCAAGGGGATCTAAAAGCGGAAGAATATTTTGTTAAAGTTTTTAGAATAAGGTAATAGACTGAAATATTACCAGAAAAATAAGAAGAGAGTAAATGAAGCATTATGAGTAAGATGTGATAAATGGGTGATAACATTAACGTCACGCCTCAACCTCGGGGAGCGCGACCGGCGCTTAACAGAGTTACCCCGGTTGAGCAAGCCTGCACAGTGCCGTCTACCCAACTCATCCATGAATAAAGAGAAGAATACGTTTTATTAATTAACACCAATAGGGTTCATGAATAACACTAATTCCATCACCATTAGTTACTTCATTTATAAAGTCTCAAAATACACACACTTTCATAGTTTGAAGTAGAAGATGTAACACACATACAACATTACTATCTTGACGTTCATAATACCAATACACAACCCACACCATGTCTACAGAGCCTCTAATAGATATAAAAGAGTATAATGATGGTGCTGGCAACAAGGCTCCGGCTATACCTCAAAAACTAATTCATGCGGAACAAAAGATGCACAACCCCGAAATGATGTGGGGCTCACCAAGTCAGCTAGGAAAAGAGTGTACCGCTATCACTGGTCAATGCCTTCCGTTGTGAAACTACCTGCATCCATTAAATATGCAACACCCCCGGCAAAAAAGATGTTAGTACATGACGAATAGTACTAGTATGGAAACCAAAACATCTTTGCAAGGACTTGGAAATACAACATGAATATGATGAATCATGGTAACGATCATAGGGCTTATATAGCCATAAAAATCAAAATAGATTTATTAAGAACTTCCAATAACACTTATAAATTTCAAGTCGGGAATCCTCTATAACTACCTTTACACAGAGCGGCTTTGCCGCCTCACCCCAATGTATGCGAGTGGAGGTGCAATCACAATACCAGTAACTCTACACAAAGCAGGCCCGCCGCCTCACCCCAATGTATGCGGGTGGAGGTGTATTCACAATACCATAACTATACACAAAACGGCCACGCCGCCTCACCCCAACGTATGCGGGTGGAGATGTAACCACAATGCCATAGCTCGAGTTCCCAAAATGATAATAATAGGTACAAAAGAGTTCCCTTCTAATAAACTGTTTGGCGCCTTTGGCCTTAGCAAGTGTAAATTCATAAAGTTTCAACATATGAGAAATAAGTGTTTAATTACATTGATTTCATACAAGATCTTCTACCCAAATGGGTATAACATGATTAAGTCAAAAATAGAGAATAATTAATACACTAGGGTTCTAACACGCTATGTCAATTGGGCATCAATTCTACTAGTTTGAATACCCCACATTAATAGCGTTTCAAGTTCGACTATACATGATAGACTTTTACAAGGATTCGGGAATTTCGATACTAGAACAAGAGTTTAGCCTTCATACCTCGAAAGAGCTTTTCGTAGTGCCACAATAATGTCCCAACACTCCTAACGATGCCAATCAATAGAGGGGGGAATTATAAGCATGATTAGAGAAATTCGTATGGCAAGGGTTGTCACAACTACGACCCCAACCTTTCCCTCAACTAATTCAACAACAAAACCACCCAAGATTATTCAACAACTTCCCCACAATCCCTATTAGCTCATGCATGTGATAAATCTACATTTATCACCCATAATCAACCCCAAACCCAAATTTGAAGAATTAGGGAAAGATATTATTACCTCTTTGAAGCCCTAGCAAGTTCCTTTCGATGAAATCTCAAGGTTTGATCAAGGTAGAGTGGTGAAATCCTTAACCCTCCCTTTTATCTCTCTAGAATAGTTCTCTCCTCTCTCTAAAATGACCAATGATCCCCCAAAAATGAACCGTTAGGCTAGTAAAACAAAATGGGGGTCAGGTTATAAAATTAGAAAAATAAAGCCCCGACGCAGATCTGCGTTCCGTAAAATGGGTTGCATAATGGCCCTTCAGAACTAGGCATTTCTGCCACACTCTGCGACTAATATGCGGTCCGCAGACCTATTCTGCGGTCGCATAATGCGCCGCAAAACTTCCCTCCAAAAAATTTTGTGATGGGTCTACGATGGGTTATGCGGCCCGCAAAATGATTATGCGGCCGCATAATGGACCGCATAATGGTCCAAACATTTTGCTCAGATTTTTGCCTCACTCAGCGGTAGATCTGCGGTCCGTAAAATGGGTTGCATAATGGCCCTCCGGAACTGGGCATTTCTGCCACACTCTGCGACTAATATGCGGTCCGCATACCTATTTTGCGGTCTCATAATGCGCCGCAAAACTTCCCTCCGAAAAGTTTTGTGCTGGGTCTGCGATGGGTTATGTGGCCCGCAAAATGATTATGCGGCCGCATAATGGACCGCATAATGGCCCAAACATTTGCTCAGATTTTTGCCTCACTCTGCAGCAGATCTGCGGTCTGCAAATTAGTTCTGCGAACGCAGAATAGACCGCAGAAATGCCCTGCACTTCTAATTCGACTCCCCAGCACGTTGTTCAACCCAAGTCTACTTCGGCACCACGAAACCCCGGGTTTTCGATAAGATTTTATGGGGCCTTACAAGTAAATCAAAATATGACAGGATGACAGAGTCTATAGTCAAGTAAAGGAAAAGATAAAGGGTGAAAGGCCTTGAGACAATAAAAGAGTATGTTCCATAAAGTCATATGCTTATTTCGAGAAATGAGTTGGTGACTCCATCGTGATTATCAAAAGGAAAAGTTAGACCCTCTGAGTAATAGAAATTAGTATGGGCTAGTAAACAAGATAAAAAAAACATAAATTAGGGATCGAAGGATTTGATAATGGTCGGCATTGTGAGAATTTCAGAGATCGCATTCCGGCAATAATAAAATGGACAAAGTAAGAATAATCTTTAAAGATCATTTAGGAAGACGCTTTCCTAAAGCAAGCGATGTGAGTAGAGTTAAGATTAAGGGACTACGTGTGCTTGTTACACTAGGTGTCACCCTCGTACGTAAGAAGTTCAGTTATCCTTGGTACATTAGGGTTACCGCAAGGCGAGTAAGAGTTAGTGAAGATGTGAAAAGACGTCAAAGATGAAGAGATAAAACATTTATAGGTAAATCTTCATAGCATTAAATATTAGTACTCCCCTAAAGGGGGGAATATGGTGTGATATGGTATTAATTCGGAGTTAAGTGGTTCAGGTAACTATGGAATGGTAAAAGCAAAATGCGGTAAAAAGGTGAAGGGGATGAGATTGTATTTGTTCAGAACCTACAGATATGTTAAGACTCCTGAACATTATGTGAGCACGACGCCGGGCAGAGGCAGTAAGGGTTCCCAGCCAGGATGTTATTGATAAATAAGTGCAAATAGACACTTGATACATAAGGAGCCAGTGCGAGAGGTAAGTTAAGACAAAGGACATAACCCAAGAGAGATTACCCGGAATATAGATTTGATAATGGACCAACGGGTAG